>NW_016215611.1:0-1684 GCF_001687245.7 Rhagoletis zephyria | reverse complement strand
CTGTTGTGCCATTCGAGAGATCCGTTTCGAAACCTCGGGGAGCGATTTTTTTAAATATAATTTTTTATTCTTTTTTATTTATTTTATTTTTTTGATTATAGGGTTTTATTGTCTAAAAAAGAAAAGTATTTCTTTTATTTTTTAATTTTAATGTTTTAAAAAGAAAAATAACTTTTTATCTTCATTAAATATTCAAGTACAACTTGCTTTTTTGATTTAATTTTATTATATATATAATAATATAATATAATTTTCTTTTAATTTTTATTAATTTTTACATTTTATTTTTTTAAAAAGAAAATATATGTACATATTTTTTAATTTCATTTAATTCTTGAAAATATTTTTGATTATTTTGGCTTTATTCATATTTTATTTATTGTTTTCTTTTTTAATTTAACTTGCTTTATTGCTAACACCTCGTTAGCAGATTTTTCAATTAGTCTTCCAAAGGACAGTAAAAATCATTCCAGATAGTTGCTGTAGTGAGCTGAAAGATAGTTGCCAGAATTTCCCTCTAAAAATAAAAATAATTCGATAGTTACCAGGACCCAAGATTAGGGTTGGGTTAGTGAGTCGTGCAGGCATTGGATACTTACTTTCCCATTGAGAGCATTCTCTCTATTATTGCCAGGAGGGAGGCGGCGCTTTCGTTAACCGTTGCTATTCCAAAGTGTCATTATCAGGCCTAACTATTCTATGTTGGTAACAAAAATTGTGTTACCGGTAAATAAAGTTCCTGTAAATTTTTAAACTGTTTTCGCATTCTGCGAATTCTTGTAATTCTCAAATTTAATTACATACCAACTCATAAGCAGGTAACAACATATTCCCCGTGGAATATACAACACCAGAATTTCAACGTGATGTTCAAACATTCCAGGCAATCAATATAATGTCAGCAAACTAAGAAACATACAAAGGACAGAAGCGCTACTTAAATGCTATCTTCAATCTAATCCCTATTTATCTTCACCTAAAAGAAGTGGCTATGAAATCGGCAGTTTGACTCAGAGAGTCAGGTTTTTGGGGGACTAGACACTTCGGTCAAGGGTTGATCATAAATGAGAGGCAATTAAGTAGGACGAAAATTTGGCCTTGAGCTGTAACGAGCAAGTGTTATTGCCATCTGGAAGAGATTGGAGAAGAGACCTAGGTGCGAGAGGCTATCTCTTTATAAACCGTCAGATCGAAGATGTATAGCGGGACTCGGTGTTGCTCTGTCTATACGATTAGGAAAGTATAAAGGCATATTCTAAGTGGAAGTTCTAGGGATCCTGGAAATCTGTACAATCCTAGTCAATAAAGTCGGGTACGTACAAGGATAAAGCAACAATATATTGTGACAGCCAGGTGGTGCTATTGGCAATAGCATCAAATCTAGGCCAATTAGCGAATGCAAAGTGATATTGTTCGCAGTGTCTGAGTCAACCAACGTTTTTTTTTTTTTTTGCCTAAGCTGATGAGCTGGCGAAGGCAGGACCCGGTTTGGATGAATCCCAAGCGGTGGCACTGAGTTGCCCCATTGGGAATAGTCGAATGAGAGA
Source organism: Rhagoletis zephyria (assembly GCF_001687245.7). NCBI lineage: Eukaryota > Metazoa > Arthropoda > Insecta > Diptera > Tephritidae > Rhagoletis > Rhagoletis zephyria. Next base: position 137 of record NW_016215611.1, on the reverse strand, counting down.
TTGTTTGTAAGATATCGAGAAAACTAGAGCTTGGACTTGCTTAGCAGATCAAGGCCTGAGGTATTCCAAATTGTAGAACCATGCCGGCACGTATGACGTATATTCTCTACCAGTAGAGAAATAATCGGTAGAGAAGA
>NW_016215610.1:0-1684 GCF_001687245.7 Rhagoletis zephyria | reverse complement strand
CGTTTTTGTTTATTTTTCTATATAAATACGGTCCAAGTTTTAAACAAAACCATATAAATCATGTTGATTAAAAATGTTAATTTTGTTGAAAATTTTTAAAATTTTCCTAAATTTTGTGTAAAGTTTGAACCTGTGACTTGTATGGTTTTTGTTAAAGCTTGGATGGTATTTTTATATAAGCTAAAAAATAGCTCAGAAAACTTAACTTAATGTTAAAAAAAAATCAAACCGTGGTCTCTTGTTTGAGTCACTGTATGTATAACAATGGCTGTGCAAAGTACCATTTCTTTGAGAAAATTAAAATTCTTTTTGCTTAGTTTTTTGGAAAAAAAAATTTAGTTCGAAGAACATTACCTTAAGTTTAAGTTGAAGTTAAGTAGAAAACAATCCTAGTTCTTTAGTTTTATCCTGCACGGGACTATTTTCCATACCTTAAAGTAATGTAGCCGTTGTTAGTTTGAAATATTTAATTTTTGTTTTGATGGGGTGTATTAAAGAAAAAGTTAAAAAAAATCGTTTTCTCTGCACATCTCGAACCGGTGAAAAGTTTCTTAATTATTAACCGACTTCAAAAATAAGAGGAATATATCTTTTTTTTTTATGTATAATTTTCGGTCACTCAAACCGTTATCGATAATTCTTTTTTTATAGATCAGGAAAAAATTAACGGCACTCCGAAATTTTTGTGTACTTTTGAATGCACTACAAAGCCAAACTTAAGTTTAACTTAAATTTTCATAAGATACAACTTTTACTAACCCTTTTTCAAAATCAATTTAGCTGCGGTTTTTGTGATCATCTGGTCACACTGATGCATACCAAAAAACAAGAAGCTATAACAAGATGCAGATGCGCACATATGTATAATAGGTCTGGGAGTTCTATACAAATTTTTAGACCATCCAGATATTCGAATATCGTAATAAAAAATCGAATATCCGGACACCCGAATAGTGTGTCGATATTCTGATATCCGAAGAGATAACCGAATGAAGGGATACACACCAGATATCCGGATAACAAAACGAACTAATATTAACTGGGTAGTTGAATTTTATCCGTATACATGGTCGCTGTAGCTGAGCGGTGCGCACTACCACTCGATCCCTGGTCCGAGCAATATCTAAATTCGAAAACGTTGTTCCTAACTTCGGTTGCCCCTTCGGCAGCAATTACCAACAAACACTGTTTACTACTACAGTAGAGTTTAATTTAATTTGCCTAAAGATTAATTGTATTTGCCCAAAGTTTAAATTATTATTTGCCCAAACTTTAAATCTATCTGCTGAACGTTTAATTTCATTTGCCTAGAGTTTATTTTTATTTACCAAAAGTATAACTTAATGTGTAAATGCTATATTATTATTACCTGTATACACGAATATCGGAACGATTTTCCTGGTATTCTCATATACGGATAGTCCCAGCCCTAAAATATCGGGCATCCCAAATTTTTTTGTTTAGCAAAATGTGAAGGGAGCTTTTTAGGGGTTACACTTTCCGGTAACAAGAGATGGTCACAAATTGATCAGATCTGGCAACACTTTTATCGAATGTGTTCAGTTTAATTTTCCATCTCAACACGAATAGTGTAACACCAGAGCAACGCTTGCAAATTGTGAGATTTTTTTTTGGAAATCAACCATCGTCATCATAATCAGCCATCCGAGTGCCTAATGGGAGT
>NW_016215608.1:1199-1684 GCF_001687245.7 Rhagoletis zephyria | reverse complement strand
TGTCCATTCGAACGACATGACCAAGCCAGCACGGGCATGATGAGTGACTTATAGAGCGTGGGTGGTTTTCGTACGTCGAGAGAGGACTTTACTCCTGAATTGCCTACTCAGTCCAAAGAGTGGCAAGAGTGATTCTGCGTTGGATTTCAATGCTGACATTAATATCGGTGTTAATGCTGATTCCCAAGTAAACGAAATTCTCTACTTTCTCGAAATTATAACTGTCAAATGTGACGTGGGTGCCAAGGCGCGAATGTGCTGACTGTTTTTTTTTTTTGATGACCAGCAGACCCATTCGCTTTGCTTCCCTATTCAACTTGGAAAAGGCAGAACAGACTTCGCGGTTTTTGTTGCCGATGATGTCGGTGTCATCGGCATAAGCCAGCAATCGCACGCTTGTTGTAAATTGTTCCTGAGCGGTTCAGTTCTGCAGCTCTTATTATCTTCTCCAACATCAGATTAAAGAAGTCACATGAAAGGGAGTC
>NW_016215608.1:0-1078 GCF_001687245.7 Rhagoletis zephyria | reverse complement strand
GAGCTGGTGGTATTGCTCAATGTCATTTTACACAGCCGTATGAGTTTTGAGGGGATGCCAATTTCAGACATAGCGGCGTATACGCAACTCCTTTTAGCGCTGTCAAAAGTGGCGTTAAAGTCGACAAATAGGTGGTGAGTGTCGATCCTTTTCTCGCGGGTCTTTTCCAAGATTTGGCGTATTGTGAATACCTGGTCTATGGTGGATTTGCCAGGCCTAAAGCCACACTGATAAGGCCCAATCAGTTCATTGACGGTGGGCTTCAGTCTTTCACACAATACGCTCGATAAGACCTTGTAACCTATGCTTAGAAGGCTGATCCCGCGGTAGTTGGCGCGAATGGCGGGGTCACCTTTCTTGTGGATTGGGCACAGCACACTTAAATTCCAGTCGTCGGGCATGCGTTCATCTGACCATATTCTGCACAAGAGTTGATGCATGCGCCTTATCAACTCCTCGCCGCCGTACTTGTCGTAGCTCAACTGGCAGGCTGTCTGCTCGAGCCGCTTTGTTGTTTTTCAGCCGCGTTATTTTATACGTACCTCGTCATAGTCAGGCGGTGGAACGTCGACTCCGTCATCATCGACTGCGGGCTCGGGTTCTTCTTCTCCACAACCTCCCGTGCTGCTACCATTAAGTAGGGCGGAAAAGTGTTCCCTCCATAATTTAAGTACGCTCTGGACATCAGTTACTAGGTCGCCATTATTGTTCTTACAGGAGTACGCCCCGGTCTTTAAACCTTCCGTAAGTCGCCAAATTCTCTGGTAAAATTTTCGGGCATTCTTCCTGTCGGCCAGCATTTCAAGCTCTTCGCACTCACGTATTTCGGCCTCTCTCTTCTTATTGAAAAATTGGAAAATTTTACCCACCATAAGGAAAAACTGGGATGTAGTGGAACGAAATCTATTTAGAATTTGGCTTTCACGAATGGATGCTAAACTTTGGGCATAGTTAGGAATACTTTGACCATCCCTGTATTCAAGATGGCTGCGATTCCGCAACTTCTTGGTCCCGTAAATTAAACTTAACGTATTTAAAGTTTAACACTAATGTTCAAATCACCTATTAATGGTTGAAA
>NW_016215607.1:0-1684 GCF_001687245.7 Rhagoletis zephyria | reverse complement strand
CAACTGGCTTTCTTTTATACCACGCCTCATATGGGGTCATCTCATCAAGAGGCTTCGTTGGTGACCTGTTCCGCAAGTAGGCTGCAGTATTGATAGCTTCTCAATGTCTCATTCAAATTTGCACCAACGAGCATTCAGCGTGCCATCTCTACTAAAGTGCGGTTAAAACGCTCAGCTACCCCATTTTGCTGCGGGGTATAGGGCACCGTGAATTGGTGTAAAATTCCAAACTCTTTGAAGTATTGCTGAAACGCGTTGTTGGCATATTCAGTGCCGTTGTCACTTCTAACGGCTTTTATTTTACACCCAGTTTGGCGTTCTGCAAAAATTTTAAATTCTTTAAACCTCTCAAAAACTTCTTTCTTATGCTTGAGTAAATAAACAAATGCATATCGTGACTTGTCATCTATGAATGTCAATATGTATTGCGAACCACCAGCTGACCGTTTAACTGGTCCACACACATCTGTGTGTACCAATTCAAGTAATTCGCTTGCTCGATTCGTAGTTGGTGTTAACGGCTTTGTTGTACATTTGCTTTGCATGCATACATTACAAGTGATATCTTTTGGCACACTCAGTTGAAGCCCATTCACTAAACTCTTGTTTATAAGTTGGCGCATGCTACCATAGTTCAAATGGCCATATCGGGCATGCCAAGTAAAGAATAACATATTCTTATTTATTTCGCACAAAAAGATACCACCAATTTTATTTCCACGCAATATCCTGCTGCCGTTATCGTAGATTGTGGCAAATTCACCTGTAAACATAACAGAAAGGCCACTGCTTACTGCTTTCGACACCGAAAGAAAATTGCATTGTAACACAGGCACATACAACACGTCGTTCAGCTGAATTTCTCTCATTTCTGTTTTGAATCGAACTATTCCTTTGCCCTTTGCTTCTATACGCTTGTCGCCAGCTAGTAAATTTTTTTCTTCATATTCTTCGAACTCGTCGAACATGTTGCGATCGCAGCACATATGCGACGATGCTCCACTATCAATACACCATACATGCGGTTGCAGTGTATTTAACTCAAACGTTGAGAACAGTGAGAATGCTTTGGGGTTTTCTGCAGATTTCTCTTCAAGCTTCTGTTCCAGCTTTTTGTTTTTGCACTGGGCAGCAAAATGACCGTTTCGTCCACAGTTAAAACATTTCAAGTTCGGTCGACTTTTAACAGGTTTATTTTTGCTTTGCTAATCTTGTGCGAGTAGGACGTGCTTTGTTGTGCTCCCGAGTTTTTCACATTTTACTTGAGTATTTTTGCTATTTAAAATTTCCACTGCGGGCATATAAACGTGCGCGTGTGAAACAACTTTTTTCCTGTCCACCAGAACCTGAGATTGTTTTCCGTGATGTCAGCAACACGTAAAAATCCACAACGCAAAGCTTCATCAACACCTCCAAAAACTCCACAAATCACCACATCGGCTGTAATGAAACTCGATGAGCAAAGAATCTCCATCATTCAAGAGCTGACAACTGTAATTAAGAGCTCTGAGGAAAGAGTCATGCAGAAAATTGGTGAGTTAGCTGGGGAAATAGCAAACTTAAAATTTTCTTTAACCGCTATTGAGACGAGAGTGACTGAGGTTGAGAACTCTTGCGTCAAATTTAATAATATAAACGGTGAACTTGTTGCTGTTCGTGCCCAGCTCACTGAACTGCAAAGCGA
>NW_016215606.1:0-1684 GCF_001687245.7 Rhagoletis zephyria | reverse complement strand
ACGGCTATGAAGAGTGACCTCGAGCACAACCCTTGGCTCCGTTTAAATTGAGATGGACCTCTCCGTGCCGTTTTGAGGCCAAAAGGGATTTTAAACAAGGCGTTCCACTGTAGAACGACTTTTTAAATCTGATGCTGGAAATCATGATAAGGGCTGCCAATTTAATCGAAGCGGCACCTGGTATAGCTAAAGAACGACGATGCACACCATNTCGACGATACTGTATGAAAGACTGAAGCCCTTCACGAACCAACTGATTTGATGTCATCAGCGTGGCTTCAGACCTGGTAACTCCACCATTGACCAGATTTTCACCGCATGTTAAACCCTGGAGAAGTCACTAAATATGCAAATCGGCACACACCATCTTTGTGTCGATTTTAAAGTAGCTTGCAAAATTAATACGGCTATGAAGAGTGACCTCGAGCACAACCCTTGGCTCCGTTTAAATTTAGATGGACCTCTCCGTGCCGTTTTGAGGCCAAAAGGGATTTTAGACAAGGCGTTCCACTGTAGAACGACTTTTTGAATCTGAAGGGCTGCCAATTTAATCGAAGCGGCACCTGGTATAGCTAAAGAACGACGATGCACACCATTTTTTTTTAATTATTTAAGCATATAAAACTCGTAAACAAAACTTTTACATGTAGGTTCATTGTAATTTGCAAGAAAAACACAATAGCAGAAGACAAAATCCTCCATAGCTAATTAGCTACGGTATAATACTTATTTAAGAACAAATGCACAAAAAAGAAGAAGAGATAAATTGCACAAATACTTAGCGTAGTAATAGAGAAGAAAATGATCCCAATAAACACAAGAACGAGGGCGACATCGTATCGAATTCGAGACGAACTCGAGAATATTAATTTCTCTAATAGTGGGAACAAGTATCTAATAAAAGCATTCGATGCTTTTACATTATTCCGTTAAAAATCCCTTATACCTACGGGTAAAAGCACATTTAGCGCATATATCTCTAAATGCTACTCTAAATTTACATTTATCCATACAAAACTCGTCACCTAAATGCAACTAAATGCAACTCAATTTTTTCATTAAGAATCTAAGAATCTAAATGCTAAAAGCAACCCTGTGATCTCCCAAAATCTCCACAATTCTAACATTGTTTATTGAGAAATAGTGGCAACATTTTCGCGTATACAGTGGCTAGCTGCGTTTCAGTGATCGCCGATCGAGATTTCATTTATTAATAATGGCGCTTACACATACATATGTTAGTGTTTGGCCGAGCTTCTCCTCCGATTTGTGGCGTGCGCCTTGATGTTGTCACACAGAGCGGAGGGACCTACAGTTTTACGCCGACTCCGAACGGCGATTGTATTTTTATGAGAAGCTGTTTTTCATGGCAGAAATACACTCGGAGATTTGCCATTGCCTGCCGAGGGACGACCGCTGTTAAGGAAAAACCTTTTTTTATATTTTTTTCGATGGTGCTTTGACCAGGGTTTGAACCCAGGCGTTGCGGCACTGCTTAGCACTTAAGGTGGCCAGATATTATAGTGACATAATCAGTACAGTTGGGTTCAAAAATCAGTACAAAGCCATAAAAATCAGCTAATTTTTACGCGAATTTCTTATTGTTAACAATATAACAACCAAATAACAGCGCACTAATTTAACAAAAAATAACTAATAGACTTTTAAATACATATAGTATTAT
>NW_016215605.1:0-1684 GCF_001687245.7 Rhagoletis zephyria | reverse complement strand
AATTTCTTCATGATCCGATGATCGGATTTAAACCAAATTAATATGGGACGACCTGTGAGGTAACACCTTTCCTTTAAAACAAGAAAAGTATAGAAATCGGTTAACGTGGTTCAAAGTTATGTGGTAACATACATTAAAAAATAAAAAATCCAACGAATTGATAACCTTTCTCCTTTTTGTGAAGTCGGTTAAAAATTGGAAATACAAGACAAACGGTTGTAAATGCCAACATAAAAATAACTAAAAAGAATGATTGCGCTCTAGTTATAGTGGCTAAGCAAGGAAATTAGAATCGCAAGGAAGACAAATTCTCTTTTTGGGAATATGCCCTTCTGAAAGTGTTATTTAGTCGGGTCCAGTAGTCTAGATTTAGTCAGAAGTCGTTGCTGTACACACATTTAAAATATCTTCAGTAGTATCTTCATGGCCAAATCTGACTATTTCTGACTAAATCCTGGAGTACTGGAATAGACTAAATATTTTCACATCATTACATACATACATATGTACATAATATGTATGCACGTACTTTCATGCATATACACCCATACATACGATTNATGTATGTGCATAGAAATATGCATTAACATATTGAGTGTTGACTTTTATTGCATTATAAACACCGGGAATGCAGGCGACCGAATGCAGCGAAAGAATGCACTGTTTGCAATAATCAACGGAACTGTGGTGATAAGCCAGTTACTTGCCCGTATTTATTGATATCGAAATTGTTGTTTATTTTTCACCGAATTTCTATAACTTGTAAGTTGTTTGTTTGAATGTGCCATCTCTTTGACCGATAGTGTCCAATGTTATAAAACGTGTACAAACATTTTTTGCAAGGGGCCCCCGCGCTACCGGAATTACCAGGGGGGACGTTTATATCCAGTTAAGGATCTCATGAGCTCAACAATTATCACTTCGCTATATTTGCACATTTATTTATTCACTAGTAACACTTTTAAAGTTTTAAAACCACATTTCTCACTTGCACATTACAAAAACCAAATATTACGAGCACTTTTGCAAATGTAAAACTACCGCCAAATAAACTGTCAAACACCGAGTTAAGATAGAACAGGGTGTTTCAGTTTTCATTAAAAGCGGAGATTACAAATATAAATAAGTATTTTTATGCTCTCTCTATTTATGGTTTATCTATATTTTTATTTAAACTTAATCGGAACCAATTATACGTATATTGACGATAGGCCAGGGTATTACTGAATGGGGTTTTTAATATTCCAAAGTTTTTTCACAATTATATAATCTGAGCTACCCTGCATCGTTAGTTGTCAATTAGCAAAATTAATTTGTGTTTAAATATGCGTGTATCCAAAACTATTTTCCACATTTGTGCTAAGATACTATTTTCTGCAGAAAGTGAATAGTATATTCTTAGGACGGGTATATAAATCGCAGTCCACTAACAAATACAGCAGTATGTGCTTTCCATAACAATAGGATCTACGTCACCGGAACTACCCGGATGTGTATCCGGCCAAGAGCCGTCACTACGGTAATACTAGCTAGAAGTGTGTTTAAAGACTCAAATGTAGGAGGCTAATATTTCTGTTTTTCTTTATGACAAACTTGTACGAGTAAAACTAATCAATCTGAGGAAGAAATGCAATAGTAAAGTTATGGCGGTTTTCGAAATTGTTATAATTTCTGGTACTAACGT
>NW_016215604.1:0-1684 GCF_001687245.7 Rhagoletis zephyria | reverse complement strand
AAAAGATTGAAAAAGAGATTAACTAGTTCAGTTGTCACAATGGGGAACTTACACCTGATGCTGCTGAATGAGATTCTCTTTCTGACCAATGCTGCTACCAGAGCAGATCTTTTTATACGCACTCATCAAACAATTAATAATGACAAAATGCCAGGTAGTGAACCTTTGGTTACACTAACTACACTAACTACAAACAACCTTGGAGGCAATTAGCGCCTGACAAAAAGCGGCTAACTAGAAAGGTTATCCAGTTGTGCTCAATGTTGTTTTAGTGAAAGTTATGTTCTTTTTTCTGGTTACCAAGCGGTTGGCAAAAAACAATAGTACAAGATTGTTTAGAGAAGCTAATCAAAACATTACAAGGTGCAACAATCTGGTATTCACACTAATTAGCGGCATCAACAAATCGGCTGGTTAACTAACTGATTGCGCAGTTGATTGGAAATGGAGTAGAGTTAATCAGAAAAAACAAAAACATTTTTTTGTCAATGACAGTGGTGATGGTGAAATGGTGACAAGTGGAAAAGTTTAAGGTATGTTTTAAAATAGGATTTAGTTTAGCATATTTAGTTTTTAGTTCATCAGGTTGATTTTGAAAGCCACGTTACAAGGTTTTAAATTTTGAAAACCACATTTAGACTCAAGATTTGTTTACTGTATTTTAAAAAAGAAGACATTTTAAATGTTGCAAACATTGGCCTTAATCTAGTTAGGTAGTTGTGTAAGTTCTCAAGTGAACATAGTGTTTAAGTATTTGATATTTAGAGCTCACTACCAGAAAGTAACAACATAGTAATCGTTTGAAGATAGTCACTAGCTAACTTAAGTAAAGCTACTCACCAACAACAGTTGTGTCCAAGTACTTGTAAGCAATAGTCATTTTCAAGTTCCTAATATCTTGAAGAATTTGCGCACTTTTTGTAATAACTGCATAAAACAGAATTTTGTGGTTCTCTTGTGGCACTTGAACACCAAATGACGCCAAAAAAGGAAAGTTGAGCGCAATCAAGGCAAGCCAGTAAACCAGTAAGCAGACAAAATCTATTTGGCTGACAATTGAGTTTGAGAGTCTCGTGAATTTTGTCAAAGTGAAGCTGCTATCGATCAATTAGCGGCTAAGGTTTAATGAAAAGATAAAGAAGTGGTAAAGAAAAGCCATTAGACTGGAAATTGTAGATTAATTAAGCACCGCAGCAACAATTGGCGCCTATGAACCATGTTAAAAAATAAAATAATTGTCATCTCAAATGCAAAGCCCAGATCTGAGTGATGATCACTTTTCTGATAGTGATAGTCTTTTGGTTGACAGTTTTGTCACACAGTATACTTTATGTTTAGAACCAATTTAACATGAATCATTTATTTCTAACACTTGATGGATCTACTTAATACACAGACAAAAACTACTTAAAATATTTTAAGTGTTTTTATTAAACCTCATTTATGACATTTTAAATAAAAATAAGCAATTTTAAGTGTTTCTATGAAAAAGTAAAAGTATAGAAAAAGAATAGCATAATTAAATCACACATAATAAATTATAATAACAGAAAACTAAATTTGATTTAGAAAATTAAAGAAATGTTCTGTCAATTTGTTACACACAAAATACAATATAATCAAAGATTAAAAGAGTTTTCTTCACATACAACTTTAAAGTGATCCAGCTAATAATAATAATAAT
>NW_016215603.1:553-1684 GCF_001687245.7 Rhagoletis zephyria | reverse complement strand
GCTGGTTTTGTTTCGTTTTTGCTATTTATATATAAATATATATATATATTTTTTTTTTGTTAACTTTCTTGAAAAACATGCGCTATTAAGAGTTAAAAATAATGGAATGTGAAGATTTTGTATATCTGTGTACGTGTTCAACGCAAGAAAAGAAAACAATATTTTTATTTCATAAGACTGGTGAAAATTGCCAACTTTAATTTAATTATTTCATATATGTAATATATAAAATGAAATATAATTCAAACTAAACCTAAATAATACGAAGAAAAATAAATTTATAAAATGCATGAAAATAATGAATATCACAAGCTGTGCTTGAATCGCTATAACAGTTTAACATTTTTATAATTAAATTATACGCAACAGCAGCATATTTGTGATATAGTTTGTTTTGCGAATGTTTTCCACTTTTGAATGGGCATTTAAAAATTCTATGACGCATTCGAAAGATTTTTATTTTGCCTGAGTTTCGTATGACTTCTTATTCGCTATAAACGTATAAAGTTAGGTAATTGCTAAATTATTTCAAATGGCGTTGAGGCTTCACTTTCAGAAAAGTTCTCTTTGGTACCACAAACAGTAGAAAATTCAAAAATGTATGTTGCTAGTAGTATATTTTCCTAGATATTAAAATTTGTTAAATACTTAAAAGGAATAGCAAAAATAAAAAATTAAAACAAAAATTTCCAATATAAATCAATGAGTGCAAAAAATTTGCTAATTAAGAAATAGTATAATTCGTTTTGAAATACTTATTATAAGCAGCATAACTTGTCTGAAAAATACACACACAAAAATGATTTTGTCCACACTCGGCGCAGAAGAAACCTCCAATCAACAGTGTTATGAAATCTAATATCAATACATCTCGTTTGATTTTATTAAGCCCTCCATGAAAGCATTGCAATCATATGCTAAAATGATATGCAACATCCACAAACCAGTCACAACCAAAACATACAGATTTTATATGGGTAAATGAGACGCTGCACTGGTGCACCAGCAGAGCGTTTTTAAGCCTGCGTTACCTTTTTTAACCGACTTCCAAAAAAGGAGGAGGTTATCAGTTCGTCGGAATATTTTTTTTTTTTTTATGTAACACCGCATAACTTTGGACCACGTCAACCG
>NW_016215603.1:0-513 GCF_001687245.7 Rhagoletis zephyria | reverse complement strand
TATATATATATATATTTTATATGGGAGTTGAAGTCGGTTTTTTTTTTTTGCTAAAAATTACTTGTTTATATCGAGATTTGTATATATTTTATATCAGCAATGGGCACAGAGAGCTTTTAAGGGACACGCATAGAGTAAAAGTTCACTCTGGACGTCGCTGCCGATATAAAAAAATCACTGGATAAAAGCTCTCTCGAGCCATTAGTGGTTTATGTGAATAAGCTACACCCAGAGAGAGCTTTATTCTCTGCGCGTCTACATAAAATGTAAGGAAAGCTTAAAAAAAAGTCTGTTTAATTTGATCATGTCTAACAACTACTTATGTACGAACACAGTTCTCTGATCCTCACTGACTTAAAGCTAGTCATGACTCACGAGCAGATAATATACCACGGGAGAAATTTTCTAAGGATTTTATATGGGTGCACACAAAGTAGAATACTCCCTGATCGTAACCGGCTCTGTATTTTTAACCGACTTCCAAAAAAGGAAGAGGTTATCAGTTCGTCGGAT
>NW_016215602.1:0-1684 GCF_001687245.7 Rhagoletis zephyria | reverse complement strand
TGCTTCTGAGAGCCAGATACATTTATTTTATTATATTTATCAATTACATAAAAAATTTAAACCCGTTTATAGGTATTCACCCGGTAGCGAATGGAAATTTGTTAGCAGCATGATTACGGCGCGATGTCACGCTGGTGCGGTGGCTTTGAATGACAAAATTTTTGTTATGGGAGGCTACAATGGAGGCTACTTAAAATCCGTTGAATGTTACGACCCATCTTCGAATATTTGGACACAGTGCAAGGATATGAATGAAGCTCATCATTTACCTGGGGTAAGTACTGAAAAGAAAAATCAAATTATACAAATGTATTTACCTAAAATGTATTACCTAAAAAATCAATTTGTGTGGCTAATTGTGTAAAATGAATAGAGTATTGTAGTCGTTGTTGGTGGTCTTGCTGTAAGTACCCATTATGATTTTCCAAGAAATTAACTATAACATGCAGAAGGAAAATAACAATAATATTAAAAAATAAAGAAGTTAAACGTGTTTAACAGTGGTAGGTATTATTTGGCCCACCCTGTACATGCCCATGTATATGAAAATAAACGATCCCACCCGACCCAGAAACTTATGTTAGCGGATGTTATGAGTTTACGATAGTTTCTCTTATCCTCAAGCTGTGCCTCACCTAAGAGTCTCGTATTTCAAACAGAAGTTTGTATTTTTGCTTTTATATCCGTTGCATGTATCGAGTATTTATTTATTCATTTTATAAGATTTCTCTTACTTTTTCGGACAAAATATTCGAAAAAGTATATAGAAGGAGACACCGCTTTAATAAAAATTATGTTAGAACTATACAAAACAACTAAAAAGTAAAACATTAAAAGTAAGTAGATGTAATTTGAGCATAAATTCATATGTAGGTATATGTACATTAGGATTGTCCAAAAAAAAGTTAAGTGGACATTTTACCGCCCTCACCCCCTAGGATTGTTCTATACCTAAAAAATTATACCCCTGTTTATTTAGAGGTCGCTCAAAGCGCTCAAAGTATTCCATATATTTGATATGGCGAAAAAACAAGTTGGTATAGAATTTTTGAAAATCAATATTTTTTGTTCGGAAAACTTTGTTTCTCTTCAGGAGACTGCCAATAATAATACCCAATTCTTTAATATACAATTTTTTCACAAACTGAATATTTACTGTTACGGAAAAAAAGCAAAATGAATTTTATCGTTTGCTTTGTTTACACATTTGAGTTCCTACAATTTTATCGCAAGCGACACTGTGTGTACACAACTTAATTGTAAATAGCTGTTCGAACTGTCCTTTTAATTAACCAAAGTTCCATCGGCACTTGCTACAACTGAATGCTTAAAAATCGGCTTCTTTCCCTCACCAAAATTAGGTGCAATCTGCCATTATGCAATTGCAGCTACAGTCACTAAATGCAGCGTGGCTCGTCTGGCGGGGTCTTTTTTAAAACTCGTGCTTTGGCACTTTAGTCTTTTTTTTTATATAAAATTTCAGTATTTGATTAAAAGTTTTCGTTTAGCAATTTTTTCTCTCCAATAACTAGGTTTAAAACGCACGACGAGTCGAGGAATATAACAACAGATTTCGAAACTTGCCAAAAATCTCCCTAATATGAAGATTTTGGTACTGAACGTATTCTTGTCAAAGATTAAATTTTACTTTTTTCTCATTCTTAAAAAACAGACGTGAAAAAAT
>NW_016215601.1:0-1684 GCF_001687245.7 Rhagoletis zephyria | reverse complement strand
CCTGGTCCTCCATTTCCGGACTTTGAAAAGAGACCTTCTTTGAGGCGGAGTTCTTTCTCTTTTCTCTTCCACCTAAAACCTCTTTAACGGCAAAAGCCAGCAAACAGAGCGTCAGATTTGCCAGTCCAACGAGGTGCATTAGCGAGGCAAAGCTGAGGAGGCGGCGATTGAGCAGCGCCCCGCCGACCAGCGGGCCAAAGGCGTAGGCGGCGGAGGCGGCCGTTTGTGCCGCCGCATAGACGTAGCCGTACTGGGCGGCAAACTGCTCGTCCACCAGTTCGGCGAGCAGCGGCATCAGCGCCGAGTCGATGCTGCCAATGCCCAGGCCAATGCAAAAGTGCGGCAAGAGGAGGTAGAGGAGGTTGGGCACCAGCGGCACGAGGAAGGCGGACAGGCCGAGGATGAAGAGGGCGCCGGTGATTAGGTGCCAACTTTGAAAACAAAAGAAGTTAGAAAATAGATTTAATCAAGTTAATCTAAATAGTACCGGTACTCTAGTGAAATATAGAAAAGGTTGAAGAGATTAGTGCCGATAAGGTAGCCCACCGAGTCGGGAATGAAGACGACGCCCAGCTCCCAGCGAGGTGGGCGAATCTCGCCGATGAGCCACAATGGAAGGAAGGATTCCAACAAGGACATGGTCACAGTAGAGACGGCGATGATCACTGTTGTGAGATTATAAAAATCCAGAATTACAAAAAAATCAATAAAAACTACCAAAAAGATTTCTAGTACCAATAGCCAGAATGACATTAGCATTAGTGATGATGTAGATGGTCTTGGCGTCAAAGTGCGTCGGTGCATTGGTGGGCGACCAGTTGAAGGTGATCAGCTGAGAAGCTGAACCATGAAAATGACAATAATTAGATCATGTTGTTATCAGCAAATGGCAAACTTACAAAGCAGTATAACAATGGCAAGAATGATCACCTCAAAAAGGGTCTGCTTGCCAAACCAGTGGTAGAAGAAGCCACCGAAAGGGTAGCCAATGAGCACTCCGGCGGCCATTCCGCCCAGGCAAAAGCCAATGGTCGCCATTCGCTGCGCCTCATCGCGGAACATATTCGCCATCATGGCCATGCCGGAGACGTTGATCAGCGCAGAGCCGACGCCTTGCAGCGCCCGCGGCAGCAACAACAGTACAAAAGACTGCCCCAGAAGGTACACTACGGTGTAAATAAATAAAAAATTCATTAAATGAAAATGTTTACCAGTGCTTGCAAATCTTACGCAAACTAGACTGCAAGAGGACGGTGACGCCGAGAATGAGCGTCAGCTCGTAGCCGAGGCGGTTGATGATCAGCGAGACGAGTGGATTGAAGGCCAGCTGGACGAAAGCCTTCGAAGAGAGGATGGCGCCCACCTGGCCGTTTTCAGTGTTCAGACTGGGGTTCATGTGCTGAAGGTAGGCCATCGACTTGCCGTTTATTGCTGATTAATAGTAAAAAAATTTTAAAAAATGTAAAATTTTTAGTTTTAGAAANCTGAAGGTAGGCCATCGACTTGCCGTTTATTGCTGATTAATAGTAAAAAAATTTTAAAAAATGTAAAATTTTTAGTTTTAGAAAAACTTACCCAAATTGTGATTTTCCAGAATGTGACTGAAACTTTGGTTGCCAGTTGATGCCAAGTTTAGTCGATGTTGCTCTTGATCTTCTTTTAGTTTTTGTTGTTGGTTGATGTC
>NW_016215600.1:0-1684 GCF_001687245.7 Rhagoletis zephyria | reverse complement strand
TGTATTCTTACATAATTCATGTATTTATTGTGGTATTTTTTTTTGTTTTGGTTAAAAAAAACATATAAAATTTTATTTTATTTAAATTGAATAATAAATGTTGAAGTGAAGAAATAATTTTATTTTTTTGCTTAATATTGCCTCACTGGATTTTTTATGCAGTTTTTTAGAATTTTTTACATGGAGTATCTGAATTTATGCGGTTTTTGTAAATGCACGCATACCCTGTTTTTGTACGAAAAAGTAAACAACTCTTTTTTGCGGACTTTTTTTTATGCGGCTTTCTGAGGAACGCATGTACCGCACAAAAAAAGACCTAAGTGTATGTATGTATGTGGAAAACTTCAAAGCCTCGGCGGCACGCGTAAAAATTAACTCCATAATAATGTACAGGAGCGACTCATTCAGGATATCTTCGATAAATCAGTAAATACCGAAGCTAATTTATTTATTCAAAATTGAGGTTTGAAATAATTCTTTAGCACAAAATATGTTTATGATAAAATTATGGAAAATGGGCGTGGCACCACTTTTTGTATAACGGTAAATTTCAGAAATGTTTGAAACTTCAACTCCGCTCCGCTCGAACTTAGACCTTTTTACTTGTTGTTTTGTGCGCTTTGAAAGAGGACTGTTTGAATATTTATTACCGACTTCAAAAAAGTTGGAGATTAACAATTTGTCCGAATTTAATTTATTTTTTGGCAGGGCAATATGCATCTCATACGGATATACTTTGGATCTTTGACTACAAATTCCAAACAAAGTCAAAGCTTAAGGTCCTTCAAAACCGATGGCAAGCAAAAATCTTTAATGTCTAAATATACATACATATATCGCTTTGAGTAAATAAATGCTCAGTCCATTTTTACAAATTTTATAGCAGAGGAAAACAATTTCTTATAGCAATTTTTTTCAAACGATCTGGTGAAAAGCTCGACGCTCGGCTAGTTGTTTTCCCACTTTTTTCTTCATCTTTAAAAATATAAAAAAAACCTAATGCGGCAAAGCTGATTTGATAGACAAATCTCCTCGTCGTAGTTTCAGAGTCCTCGCAAGATCGTTTGAAGGACTATAAACCTGGCCACTAATAGTTTGTACTCAACTCAACTCAACTTTGTGGCGATAAGATTTAGAGTAGCAGCACGGTGGCTTTACCATAAAACTGATATCCGCCTAGAAGTTTTTAAGCAAAGCTAACTTGTCATGCGTATGCGCACAAGCAATAACATACCAGACTCAAACAATTTTTTCTACGACTTCAACTAGTATAAAAATTTTAAATAAAAAAATAATTAAAAAAAGTTTTGTTTTTAAAAAATGTTCCAGAAACTTTACTTCGTATGTACATAAAAAAATAATGTGGCGCATCTTTTTTACGAGATATGAATTAAATTTCGCTAGATCGACCATTTCGACCACTGTGCATTGCTTCCATTTTACCTGGGGATCTCTTCTTTATATTGAGTGGCGATGTATTTTTTATATTAAATAAAGCTTTTGCTTTATTTTTCACCGCAAACAGTTTCTCAGAAAGAATTTTTCTTACCCACGAGAAATTGTTGAGATTTTGAGATTTTGGAAAGTTATTTTTCGCACAAAACTCGAATTATTAAAAATGCCTATAATATTCTAATAGCGTTTTCTTTTCTCGAAATAATTTTGCATTTATTCTGCCCTGCGC
>NW_016215599.1:0-1684 GCF_001687245.7 Rhagoletis zephyria | reverse complement strand
TTGAATTACACGAAATGAAATTATACCTTTTGTTATAACTAATAAAATTTGGTTTGGAACATGTAACTAATATAATAATAATGGGTTACTTTCGCAGCTTTACGCATGTCTTTGTTATTGTTGCAAAACCAATAGTTGAATCCCATAGAAGTTTGTTATTATTTTTTAATGTTATTCAAAACAATAGCAATGTTAATTAGAAAAATAAAAACAATGTTACCACTTGTTTCTGTAATGTTTAGAAATATTGCATTAGATACTTGCAAATAACGATGGATTGTTAAATAACTTTGTTTACCATACATAATTTGTATGTGTGTATGCCCGTATGTACTGATNAACTTTATATATTTTACTTGCGTGTATATCTGGGTATACATACATCGATATGTGCACATGAACTGCTTGCATATACTTCATTGTTATATAATTTATACATGCGTACATGGCTAAATGTAGGCAATTTACGTGAAATTAAAGAATATATTAGTCTAATGTGTAGAATAATTAACTGAAATCATTAAATGGTGACATATGAATGTACATAAATACATTTCAAACTTATTCTTGTAAAATCTGCAAAGCGGCAAAAATCACGAATAAGATTTTAACATATTTGAAGATAATAGATATTTACTAATAGAACTTTTACGTACTTTATGCTCCGGAAGCAATTATTGAATATATTGTACTGCTATGTATATACATATGTATGTACATATAATATTTATGAGAACAGCTTAGCAATGATACTTTTTTTTTACACTCACTTGCAACTACATATCGCACATTTGCTGCAATAGTGCCATAATCAAAAAAATAATAAATAAAGTAAAAAAACTTTAGATGAGTATGCAGACCGCTACCTGGCCTTATTATGTGTTAAAATGTTCATAGCTGTTACCTATTGCCAGTAGCTCACTAGAAGAAAATATGTATTCAAAACTTCAAAGCTGTACTTGTCGAGTTTTTAATTGTTTGGATTGTGACACTCTTGAAGCAAATTGCGATATGTAATTACTTAAATTTTCTATAAGCGAAGCAAAAGTAACACATAAACATCTATGACTGGCTGTAAATGTTTGTTTCATCACTCACTTATTGTATGTACTAAACGTGCTTTTATGAAAATTATACCAAATCAAATTTAAAATTTGAACATTTATAATAGAATTATACACAAATTACTAATACAAATAAATATGTATGCACATTTTTGGGTTTCAAACTTATGCCGAATATCCACTAGGCATTGAAAGGACAAAAAATGTATGCCATTTAAAAAAATGTCTTAATGACTATTTTTTTTTAATGTAATGACACGATTATTTTTTAATGCCCAACTTTGTCATTTGTCATTTTTGCTATTTAATGCCTAGTGGAAATCCAGCATTATTTTTTAATTTACTTAAAATAAATATTGAAAAATACATATTTACTGTTTAAATTTTTGGTGTGAATATTTGAGTCAGCAAATTCGAACTAACAAACAAGCCAAAAATTGCAGAAAAGTATTTAGCACAAATATGTGAGGAAAACCCAAGGGGTTTGTGCTAAATAAATGTACATACATACATACACATAGTTATGTACATTCATTCATACATACATATGTATATACAAACTATGTACCTAAGAGCAGAGTTGGGCAAAATTTATTCGAATGACGAATAACAAATGAATA
>NW_016215598.1:0-1684 GCF_001687245.7 Rhagoletis zephyria | reverse complement strand
AATATTGGGGTGTAGTATTTTTATCGATAAGGTCCGGATAAAAAATATTTAATTTGTATCCTTGAACCATTTTGGGGAGAGGGTTATCCATGTCGTAATGAGTTTGATGATATTTATTCCATTCGAAACCGGTATGCACGCGATTAAAATACCGAGGTTTGCGATGTCTGTATTTGTCAGATGCTATTTGAACTATCTCCAGAGGTACTTCTACAGAAAATTAGGCATCGTCTTTGTCCATTTCTTTACGCATATGGCTTTCTTCTTCCGTAAATGCTTCCGTTATTGATCTTCTTTCTGACGCTTTTGCGCGCAATTTTTCAATAGCACTAAAACTATCTTCCTTAGTAATAGTTGGCAAAGCATTTTCATCATCAAGGTTTTGGACATAAGTTGGACTGTATTTTCCATCTTCGTACATATCAAAAAATCGCTGTAAGAGGTTTAATTCATTTTTGAATTCCCTATTATCATTATCAAATGTCTCAATATAGGTAGAATTAGTTTCTTCGTTATTAGATGTCGACGGGGCATCAGAACGCTCGGCATCATCTTTAGTTTTTAAAATATTCAGTTTTTTATGCAAGTTCTCGTGATGTTTATCTCGCAAACGGGCACGAGCCATATGTGCTTTTAATTGAGAAAGTAAACTTTCCCAATAACTTATGTCTACACCGTCTGACCTTGATATTATTTTATTTTCTATTTTTGTACGGAGTTCATTTAGTTGCTTCGTATTTTTCTTACGGAAAATTTCAGCAACATCTTTTGCTACGCAGTCATGTATACCCTCTCTTCGAGAACATGATCCACTTTCATAATCTGGATTATTATTTGCACTTTTCTTAAGCTTAAATAGTTCGTCCTCTACAATAACAGTCATATCATTCCAAAAATCAATATTGTTCCCTTTATCTAATTCAACGTAGATTTTTATGTCCACCAATAGATCTTCGAGATCTTTCTAACTGAGGCCATTCAAAAGGACATATGTTTCGTGCATTTGTATTTCATTTGTATCTTCTGGTTTAAAACCGGAAAGGTACTGGTCTAATAAATCAATCGGCTTCGCTCGTCCATCTTGTATTCTAATTATACTTTGCAGACGAGCTTGTTCCAAATGAAATTGGTCTTCTTGTAACTCCCATTCTTGAAACTGTGCAGCTTCTTTTGCTCGCTGTTGCAAAATCGACTGGTCTTCGCGTGCTTGTTTTTCTAATTCCCGCTCCATACGCCTTTTTTTTACTTTTTCAAGCTCGAGCTTATTCTCGTGTAGTTTTTGTCTCGATAGTATATCAACAGTCTCGCTTGACACATCTTGAAGGCCTTCTTTTTCCAATTTCTTTGCCCATACAAATGTCGAAGTTAAATTGGAATCTCCAAATGGATTGTCCTGATCGGTATAGTGCTGATACTCTGTATCCCAGCCCATTCGTTCTCGCCTACGCATTTCTTTCGCATCCTTTTCCCGAAGGCGACGAGCACGCTTTTCTTCAAGAGTTTCCTTTGCTTTTATATCTTCTTTTATTCGCTTTCTTTCAAGATTATCTTTTATTCTACATTTTTCTAATTCTTTAATTAAATTCATTGAAGTAGACGGTAACTGACGCGGCGAAGACATCTTCGCGAAACTCCGATCATTGTGGAAGAATACAAGTGAGATATCTTAGGGTTGACAGATAGT
>NW_016215597.1:0-1684 GCF_001687245.7 Rhagoletis zephyria | reverse complement strand
CAAATCAGCTGCTCTACTGATACTACCTGTTCAATGTACCTTGGTTTATGCGTTACGGTTTACGCAAATTTTGCCCATACAGGAAGCAATGATGCCTACACATTAAAAAATGTTTAAATTAATAATTTTTTTTGATTGTTAGAAGTATTCATTGACCATCATAAATGAAATTTAGAAACTTCTCACAAGCCTCCACAGAGCCCAATCAGTTTTCTCACCAAAATTTTCCCATTGCTATTTATATGTAAATCTCAGCTGTAAATACTTAAAAGCTCCGGTGATTTTCCGCCCATTTTCTGACAAAATTTACAACTCAATTAGCAGCTAATCGAACTTAGCAATCTATAGAACATAAACAAAACCGTCTTCTATTCGAGTTGGATATTTAAACGCATTTGACACTTATTCCGATTCGTTACGCTAACGTTCGATTTCTATTTCTATCTGTAGCAATTTATGTTTGCGACATCACATAAATATGTACATATGTACATACATATATATTACGTATGTACATATGTACGCTAAAAAAAAATAGTATAAAATAGGACAAATCTACCCAGTTGACTGTTAGTCAGAACCAAGTCGCGAAACTATTTACTTTCTAAAGTGTGAAACATTGAATTAACTTTCCTCCTCTCATTTTCATCAGCAATGAAGTGGTTATCGTTGTTCTTCGTTTTTGGTCTGCTCGCCTTGATCGGTAGCATGGGTTCGTTAGCCGCTGCCGAGCCACATCCTGAGCCTCGTGGACGTCCGGCCACTACCACACGACGTCCACCCACTACAGATACCAATGAAGCCGGTGAACGACGCTAGCTGCCGGAGGATGTGGATGATGATGAGAGTGCAGCTCGATCGGAGTATTTCGATCGAAAGGAGCCCTATAAACCTAAACCGATGAAGTGTGCNGAAGTTGCAATATGTTGAAATTGTTTTTGTTTAAATTAAAAAAAAAAAATTAAATATGTTTTGTGATTTTTTCATAACTGCTAATCAAAAATCGAAAGCGTTTTTTATTAATTAATGTGTTTGTTAAATACATGTGTATGTATGTGTGAATATTTATTTGCACTAAATAACAAAAGTTAATAAGCAGCATGGAGAGAAGTTGAAAAAACTTAACCAATTTTAAGTTTTCATATAGTTTTCGAGATAAGAATCTTTGTATTTTTTAAAAAAGTAATAAGTTCTGTAAGCACATTATAAATATGGGAAAAATTCTGGGAATAAATCTGAAATGTACACCAATTTTTATTCTTTTTTCCATTTTAACAACATTTTTTGCCGAAATTTCAAAAGAAAATATGCAGTCTATTTTAGTCATTACTTCGAAAATAATTCTGAGTAAAACTAGGTACCATTTATCAAAATCAATAAAAAATTATAAACTATTGAAACCTCAAAATTAATCCAATCCAAATTATTAAAATTTTCTGCGAAATATAACGGAAGTGATTTTGGAAAAATCTTTAGAAAATTCACAACTTTCGAAATTGTCTCTTGATAATTTTGTTAAAGTGGAATAAATAATAAAAATTGGTGTAAATTTTAGATTTAATCCAAAAATTGTCCACTTATTTACAATGTGATCACAAAATTTATTATATCTTTAAATAGTATAAATATTCGTCTTTCCAAAGACATGTAAAAACTTAATATTGGTAAAAAAAAGACTGCCTAA
>NW_016215596.1:686-1684 GCF_001687245.7 Rhagoletis zephyria | reverse complement strand
CATCAGTCAAGAAAACAAGTGCAAAGGTTGTCGCCAACGGAGAAGAGGGGGAAGGGAAGGCACCCACAAAAAGCTTATAAAAGCGGCAACACATCCTCAGTACCGGCTGACTTCTTTTGAAGTGTCGCTTTTGTTGTTTTTGTATTTAGAAGGTTGAAAAATTACTACAATGGCCCGACTACAGGGACTGGCCCTTATTTTTCTGGCGGTCACCTCAGCACTAGTAGGCACCGCCCTCGCCTGCGGCTATGCGACGTGTCCGAAGTCGTACGACACCAGCAAACTGCAGCTGCACATCATCAGCCACAGCCACGACGACGTCGGATGGCTCTCCACGCCCGACGGCTATGCCGACCAGGACGTGAACCCGCTGCTCAGCCACGTGGTGGCCGCCCTGCACAAGAACCCCCACCGGAAGTTCGTCGAGGTGGAGATGTACTACTTCAAGCGGTGGTGGCAACGCCAGACAAAAGTCGTCCATGACATCGTCCACCAGCTGGTGAAGAGCGGCCAGCTCGCCTTTGCCAACGGCGGCTGGTGCATCAACGACGAGGCTTCGCCCTTGTACAATAACATCATTGATCAGATGACGCTGGGAATTCAATTCCTCCGAGACACCTTCGGCGAGTGCGCCGAACCGAAGCTCAGCTGGCAGATTGATCCCTTCGGGGCGTCCCGAGAGCAGGCAAATCTCTTCGCGATGATGGGTTTTGATGGTCACGTGCTGAATCGCGGAAACGGCCACCTGCACGGAGAGTTCCTCTGGAACGCCAGTCGCTCTCACTCGATCTTCACGTCGCGCCTGCACGCCCACTACTCGGCGCCACACGGCTTCAACTTTGAAGATCGTAAGTGTTTTCTTTTTAAAAATAACAGCTTTTTCACTAACTTTTGTTGTTGTTGTTTTCCTCAGGTGACCACATCACCGAGCAAAACAAACACGAGAAGGCAAAGGCGCTTGTGGAGCTCGGCAAGCGATGGAACCACGATTATGGCAG
>NW_016215596.1:0-636 GCF_001687245.7 Rhagoletis zephyria | reverse complement strand
AAGGCGATGCACGAGGCGATCAAGAAGAACCCGGTGCCGGTCAAGTCCGAGGACTACTTTCCCCTGTGGACGGGCTACTACAGCAGTCGGCCGCAGGTGAAGTACCTCGATCGGTATGCAAACAATCTGCTGCAAGCGGCAAAGCAACTTGAGGTGGTGGCCGATCTTCACGACACGCAGAGTTTGCTGCTGGAGGGAAAGAACGAGTTGGCGGTTCTTCAGGTACGACCTTGCAGGATCGGGTTTTCTGTTTGTTTTTATCAATTTGATAACTTTTTTACCTTAGCACCACGACGCCGTCTCCGGCACCAGCCGCCCCTTTGTGATGGTCGACTACAAGGAGCGTCTGGTGAACGCCATCCACTCCCTTTCTCGGGTGATCAGCGAGGGCCTCGCCAAGCTGACGGCAAAGACGCCCTCCGATAACCGAGACCTCAACAAGGGTCCCTTCGTCTACACCACCGCCAACATCAGCGACTACGTGCGTCACCTTGAGGGCGAGGGCTTCGTCGCCGTGGTGTACAATCCGCTCGCTCAGCCGCTCGCCAGCAGCTGGCTCCGCTTGCCGGTCAGTGGCGATCACCACGCCTACACCGTGCACGACCAAACGGGCGCCGAGCTGAAGGGCGTCAGTGC
>NW_016215595.1:0-1684 GCF_001687245.7 Rhagoletis zephyria | reverse complement strand
ACACAAAAGAGGCTAAAAAGCCGCTAGTAAAAAGTTGCGTAAATACACTTTAATGCAGGGCGAAATATACTGGACTGGTAGGCTAAGCTGTACAAAAAGGTACAAAAAACCCTAGAAGATATGAGCTTAAATGTGAGTGGTTACCTCGGAGAATCTTGAAGTGAAGTTGGGTAAAAAAGACAAAACGATTTGTCTAACTATACATAGGCATACACACATTTATGCTACCATACATATGTACATATATATGTACATACATTTGCATACACAAATAGAAGTAAATATGTATAGGCGCGGAAAATTACGAGTGTAATGAAAGTTTATGAGGCAAAAGAGTACCCGACCAAAGCGAACGAAATNGTCACACTGTAAATACTGAAATATATTTAAGCATCTACTCATATGTATGTATGTTTATATTTAAACTAATGCAAGTAGGTTTACTTGCTTTGTGTATGCTTCCTCTCAGCTGCAACTGAAGTAGAAATAATGGTCAATTGTGCGCAAAAAATGCGGCAATGAAGATTAAAAATTCGTAACTCCAGCAGACCAAAGCAGCAGAAACGAACACGACTACGATGTAGAATAAAAGCATAATATAAAAGAGAGTAAAAAGCTGCAGAGCCGTTAAACCAGGTATAAGTTTGATAGAAAGTTGCTAAAGCCCAACAAATCAACACTTGTTGGAACGCCGCTGGGCATGAGATGGCATACAGGCGGCGCCATTTTCCCGTGCGGCAAATTGGACTGTTTCATATGTAGATTATTTTAATGCTTAGGCAAGTAGTGTACACACTGTAGAAAGAGTTTTCAAAACTTTTAATAAGAAAATCGAGAATGCGAGCCTTTTTCAAGCGGTTGCACTAGGAATGAAAGCGGTATCTAAATGGCAAGACCAACGTCTCAACGTATTAGAATTAAATTTACTATTACTATATTCTATATGAAACCAATAGATAGCCGATTGTCGAGGCGTATGAAAAATTGCATATTTTGATAAGGTTTCCATTTTGTATACTTTCTTTGACCAAATACCTAAATACTAAGTAAAATTTAAAACAAAGCAATATAAACGGTACATACTCGATATTCAAATTCTTTCCCCGTCAAAAATACTACACTTATAAGTATCACTTTGTTTATGCAGATCAAGATCTTATTTTCCAACTCTTTTCCATTTTAAAACCATCGTTGAGTTTCAGAGCTTATGAAACTTTACATACCGGCTTTGCAAGCTGGCTTACTCTGCCAATACTTCCACGACTGCTATCTAACCAGTTAGATCGTCTGAAGTTGCAACGACTCAACTGTACGGTGTACACTTTTCTGGCTCCCTCAACGCTTCACTGCCTGATTGGATGCTCATCTGACTGACTAAGTTACCACCTCAATGCCTTATTGACTCGCCGGTAAGTTGCTTGGCTGACTGGGCAGCTGGATGCAAAGCTGTGATAGTGTAAATAAATTGGCACAATTGAAGAAATATACAAAATTTTTAAAATGCAACAAAAAAATAACGAAACGGAAACAAAACAATAACAGTCAAGTAATGCATAAATATAACTTGCGGCGATTGGAGGGAGGAAGGGGAAACCATCAGTAAAACGTGCGTGCTTTCCAAACCTACTACAGGAAGGTATATACAGTTGTCCACAAAATAATAGGAGTGCGATATTTTGACCAG
>NW_016215593.1:1457-1684 GCF_001687245.7 Rhagoletis zephyria | reverse complement strand
CGTTGAAGAGCGAGAGAACGAGGTTGTAGGGAATAATGACCCATTTGAGGTTAAAGGGTGGCCGATCCCTCATCAAGCGAGGACCGAGGTAGAGGACGATGAAGTAGTAGGTGAAATAGATGGCCAGTGGGATTTTAAAGGTGCTCATCATTGGGTAGTAAGAGGAGTTGGGGTCGCCATGTTCGGCCCAGAAATCAGTCAGGTAGTAGTTCAGACTGCTGAGCTGC
>NW_016215593.1:0-1272 GCF_001687245.7 Rhagoletis zephyria | reverse complement strand
AAAAATAGGTACAAAAAAGGCTTTTTTATATGTCTGATGATGTGTGTTTGCACTTCGTTTGAACCGATGGGCGCCACACGTTTTTTTTTGTTTACTTAAAAGTGCAAAGTGAGAAAAGAACTTCCCAAGGTATTTGCCGTGGTAGTTGATGAATAGGTAAAAAAGCAAGGGCTAATGTTGAGGTTTTTATGTCATTTCATCGTAATCATTTAATGAGAAATTTGATCGAAGCCATTTTATTGCAGACCTTTTCATCGCAATTTTATTGTTAGTTAAAAAATGTAGCGCGGGTTAGAGGCCTAATGAGTTAAAAGCCATCCTGGGGGTAATGAAATAGTATTTTCTAGTCACTGAATAAATTTGGTTTGATCTTTCAAAAAAAGTGATTTTTTTGTTTTTTCTCAGTTGTCGTTTTTGCCAAGTGTTTATGACCAATGGTCATTGACCATATACGATGCATAATAAAATAAAGTGACCTTGCAACTCATCGATCACTGTTTTTCAAAAACTGGCAAATCACATTGAGTGAATAAAAGGATTGACGTTGCTGTAGACAAAAGAGAGCAACGTTTTTTAGTTTAAAACGTCTTTTTTTATTCGGCACTTTTTATTATTATATACCAGTTCCATGATTCAGGAAATTGTATCAATAAGTTTCGAACCTTTGAATTCTTCATAATTGCAACCTGTTTACTGGAAGGTCAAAATATTAACACTAAGCTGTCCTACATGAAATTTTTAACAATTTGTATTGAGTACATTTATTATAAACATCATAGCACCCCCAAAATCAAAATTCAAAAAAGTAGTAAAAAAGGGCGCGGTGTCCCCTTTTAACGTTAGTTGCAATTTTTTATTTTCCTGTTTTTCTTTGCAAAAAGGAGGGAATTACTTTGTATAACAAATACTTAAGCAATGGTTTAACATTTTATCCTATTTATGATGTTGGCATCAAACAAGGATGACAGAAAACGCAACATTTTGTTTATTTTTACAAATTTAACAGCTTTTCTTTTTCTTTTCCTTTCACTATAAGTAGCACCTTTCATAAAAGAGAAAGAGTGATAAATGTGAAAAATATTTTTTCATTTTCTCATTGATCAACTACCCCTTCTCTAACCAAAGTGGTACTCTCCCTACTAAAAACCAAGTAAAGCTAAAAAAGAAAAATCTTAAAAAATGCGTTTTATTTGCACCTAGGCACAACGTCAGACAGCACCAACAGTTGTGAGCAGTGGTTTTGGGCGTAAATGCCAGCAGAAAAGATGCTAC
>NW_016215592.1:0-1685 GCF_001687245.7 Rhagoletis zephyria | reverse complement strand
ATATATAAAACTTTTCATCTGAATAGAGCGCTGAATGCCTGGAAAGCACAGTTTGGTGTCAATTTTTGCTTTGATTTCGCATTAAGAGGTTTCTCGAATTTGATTTAAAAAATATAACATTTTTTGTTTGTCTGTCACTCATATGGTAAATCGTAAAAACTCTATTTTGTAAGTCTCGATTAATCGATTCTCAATTTGATCAACTCAAAATTTAAAAATATACTACCAGCTTGTAGAATACATATGTTTGTAAATTTTAGAAACGAAAATTTTTGTACTCTCTAAAATTGGCTGCTTTACCAATTTTTCCGATATACACTCACGGCCAAAAGTATTCGCCTAGAGAATTTTTCACAACAAAAGCAACAATTTTAATTTTATTTCGATAGTTTTTTATAAAAATATTGTTAATACTACAACAAAAAAACATAAAAACGAACTTTCAAAACTTTGTGGGGTTCATTCCAAATTCAGAAAAATCTGATTAAAAAGCTGGACATTCGCATGGTAATTTATTGAATTTTCTTAAGTTTTGCACAAAGTTCAGAAATTGTATTTTTATGTTTTTTGTTGCCGTATTAACCCTATATTTATAAAAATCTGGTGGAAAAAAATTAAAATAACAATTGTTGTATATGTTGTGAAAAATTATATGCGCAAATAGTTTTCGACTCAAATATGATAAACGATATCTAGACGAATTAAAGAGGAACTCATTCGCTTTAAGATCACATAAAAGCATCAAATTTAATCATGTTCAAGAATTTTCTGTCTCGACAAAGAAAAATCACGAGAAATCGATTCTGTAGGCCTTGATTAATCGAACTTGATATCGATCAATACAATAATTAAAAAGTTGACTTCCAAGAATTTTTTGACTCACTTATTTGTCTGCTATAGGATATTTTTTTATATATTTTTGATGTATTTAGATTTTAGCTTTTTTCGAAACAATTTCAGAATCGCACTAAACCTATTGGCCTAATAGTCATAGTTTCAAACACAACAGTATAGTACTACTGAATTTTCTAACAGGGTACTAGCCGACTTGCAAAAACAACGAGATTCACGCAATCAACGTCCTAANTGAAATACGATTTCAAAGAAAACTGAATGTAAGAACAGTCTGTGGGGAGGTTGGTGCTTTTGAGTAGTGGTAGCGGAAGAAGCTTTACCGATACAACATTTTTTATTTTTTTTTTTGTATGTATGTACATTAGGGTTCCCATCAATTTTTTTTTTTAATTCAATTTCCTTCCCTTTTTATGAGAAAAAATATTACCTTTTTTTATTGATATTTCAAAAATCATTTAGAGGTCGCGACTTGTCATTTTAGGTCAGAAAGTACAGTTTTGAAGATTTATCAATTTTTGGATGACCATTTTTCACTCAATTTAAAAAAAATATTGCTGAATTCCTTAGCCACACTGCTCAAAATATCTGAAAGTCCAGTACATACACAATATAAATTCTAGGCCGTATTTAAGAGAAGTTACCTAACATCGACAATTTTTATGCGATAGCAATAAATGAGTATCAATTTATTTCAAAAGAGATTTAATTTTAGATAGTACTACATATTTTGAAATTGCGAAAATAAGTGATAGCCAAAACTTAAAAAAATAAGAAAAAATGTTTTTTTTTTATTTGTCCGATGAAAGATCTCGGCAGTCTGACAATAGATC
>NW_016215591.1:0-1685 GCF_001687245.7 Rhagoletis zephyria | reverse complement strand
TCGAAATCCAAAATTAAAACGAAAATATATTGTGAAAATGAACTGATCTCAAAAAAACCGGCAAATAGGCTTTTTTTGTGTCAAAAAAATAAATAAAATTCAACTGCAAAGACCGCAAGAATGTCAAAACATTCTGATCGAAATTTTCAATTTTTCGATTCGATTTCTTAGAAATAGATTCTGCTCTTCGTTATATGAAAGAAAATGCGCAACACCCTTGGAACAAAAATCACAACATTTAACGAATTTATACTGGCACTTTATTACACAAGCTTTTAATATGCTATAAAACTGAATTATCAAAGTTTTTCTAAGATATTGAATTGAAAAATTTAAAATGTCGAAGAGAATTTTTTGGTACTTCTTACATTTTTCCAAGTTCTGTATGAATTTGATAAAATTTATTCTGTAGTTTTGCTGTTGAATGAACTATGTTTTTATAAAAAAAAATTAGAAAAATTTGGTATGGAAAATATACATATATGTAGTAAGTATGTATACAAGAACGTCAAAATGTGCATACTTTTGACACTGACTGTACATACATACAAATATAGGGCTCTACCCAGAATTACAGCGGACGACGGTAAAGCGGTCGGCGGTACGTTGCTGTAAATAAAAATGGATGAAAACTATTACAATCAACATTTTGCCGTCCCCGCTAGGCGGTAAAATAGAAATAAATTTAAAATAACTGAAGAATGTCGGTGTTTGAAATGGTGCCGCCGCAATTATGAGCCATTCCATATGTCTTTGTTAGTTTTAATTATGACAGCGGTGAACCGTCGACCAGCGTCGTCCGCTGCAATTCTGGGTAGAGCTTAAGAGTACTACAAAAGAAATATTAAAAAAGCTATCACTATCTTTTTTTTCAAGGGACCTTTGAACTCTCCAAATTTTAATACATTGTGTTACGAAAAAAAAAAACAAATTTTACGAAGGAGAGGTTAGGGAATTCAAAGACTATGTCTTATGCTCTTTCTCTTTTTTTATTATGACCAATTAGAAAGCTTTCCTTTTTTTATTACAAAGACAACTTTACACATATAAACGTGACTGTGGTTGGCCATTAGCCTGCCTTTCAATTCCTTCCTTTGCGATTCCTTTGTTTGCTTGTGCGAAATGTCATTGGTATACATAAATATTTGGGGTCAATTTGCGCAACAAGCATGAGAAGATACCTTAGTTCATAATTCTTTCCGTGTTATATATTTTTAACGAATTTCATCTTTATCTCTATGGTTTACCTTTGAACTTGTCTCATATTGAAATTTTCGCGGAAAAATAACAGATATTATTATACACCTCTGCTTTGTTTATATTTGTTTAAACTTTGAGCCAACCTTTAGCAGTTTCACAGTGAAATTTTTGCGGTAAAGTAGGCAATTCAGTACACTTGCAAGAGTTCCGAATCGACAAATTCGCTACTCAAAGCACTCCACTAGCCCTCTCTGAAGTATTATTGGAGCAGCTTCCGAAGTTCGAATAAAGAAAATTAAATATGGCCAGAATGTTTATTACCAATAGGAATTCAGAAGCCTGCAAAGGTGGTAATTTCGTTTCTGGTTGAAATTTTTTTAGCGTGCTTAATACTGACCCTTGTCCCTCAAGTTGTAGGAAAAAATAAATCTGTATATCAGAGACAGGTCATCCAATTTATCATAATATCAACTTACCTGCCCATG
>NW_016215590.1:0-1685 GCF_001687245.7 Rhagoletis zephyria | reverse complement strand
CGTTTTCGAACTGGCTGCCGAGATAGGTCGATCTTCCACTCATCAGTCGCTATAGGCTTTCTTAGAGGAATTTTTAAAGGAATAGCTTTCAAATAATGTAGTGTGAAATCTTTCTTCTCGCTATTGTTACTTCACCTGGTATAATTTCAGCACGAAACAATTTTTTTTCGCTTGATAAAGTACTTTGCCGTTGATGTACATTTTTTTTTTAAAGAAAAAATATTCGCGCATTTTTTTTTTGGCTTTAAACTGATTAAGCAAGCAATCAGGATGAACCAATTTTTTCTTTTTCAATTCTTGCGCGTTTTTATGTGAATTTTTCGTTTTCTTGCGAGCTGGCTACTATTCTTAGAGATCAGATTTAACTCCGCCTTTGTATCAAACGGCGAGCCATTCAATTACTCTTGGGATCTTAAAAAATAATTTATTAATTTCTACAATATTTTTTTACAAAAATTTCGCATTTCTTTTCCAACTCACATTAAAAAAAAAAAACATGTTACGATGTATAAAATCATAAACATATAAATATACATACATCATATCGCTATCTAAAGGTAAAAAGGTGTCAAGACCACTTTTTTCAAAATTTAGTTTTAGATGCAGAATGACAGCCAATGCCAAACTACATCGATTTTTCGTCTCTCCTGAATAATTTAGAAAAAATCGACTTGGCGCCTTTTTACCTTAAGTAGCGATATATGTATGGTATGTAGTAAGTATCTATGTAATATACATTTATTATCTCTGCATGCAATTTTTTTCATACTTCCTTATTGGTACTTACGAATTTCATATTTGCTGTGTTTTGCTGTTACAAATTTGTGCGAATCCGCGGAGATTGTTGCAAATAAGTGTTTTGAAAATTGCACACTAAAAGTGCACAAATCACAAAATAATAGCAACAATAAAACAAAAACTCTTTCTCAAAAGCCCCTGCTACAACAACAACAACTGAAACACTTAAATGCACGTTTTATGCAAATTAGAAACACTTTTTTATTAACACCACAAATTTCTTTGCTATTTGCTGCGAATTATATTTTTGCTCGAATTTTCGCTTTACACAGCCAAGTTGCACTTTTGAAAAAAATCNTTAGCAATCACAATTGGCTTTGCAACTCCTTCACTTCGATTCGTACTTTGGACAAATTTCGATATTTTTGTGTGTTCACTGGGGCGGACGTGCGGTTTTGGTCAGGCGTTCAAACGGTCCGGGCGCTGGGGTATGTTTGTACAGGTAGTCGTCGCGATGTTGGTTGTTTATTTGGTTTGTTGGCTGTCGGTTGGCTGTGTGTGCTACTGAGGTATTAAGAGACTTGAGGTAAGGCACTTAATGAATTCCAGTGGTTATGCTTAGTTGGTTTTATATTAAACACGAAACACTAAATTTGGCCTGCGTTTCACTCTCGATTTGGAGCATAAATGGCAGCAAAGCGACTCCACTCATTGACGGCGAGAGTGAACGCGAGCATGCATTGCGGCGCGCAACTCAATGAGTGCACGAGTGAATGAGTGAAATTTCCACCGCATGGCATGCTAGGGCTACGTGTTTTCGACTTGCAGTTTTGAGTGCTGGAAAGGTTTTGAGCTCATTTGTTTAATCGTTCGGTTTTTTTTTCTCCGTCAAGCTTGTTTTTTTTTTATATTCAGTTTAATGCTCGTTGCTTGCATGAGATAGCTGC
>NW_016215589.1:0-1685 GCF_001687245.7 Rhagoletis zephyria | reverse complement strand
CCGCTATTCGTACTCACTGTCATCCGGGGCCGCCGCCATCATCATCATCACCACTAGGGCCCAGGCTGCTACTCTTATCACCGGGGCCGCCACCATTACTACCGCCCCAGGCCGAAGCTACAATCGAGGGCCGCCCGCCATCATCACCGAGGAATGCGAACGCTAACTATCGCCAAACAGGGCCGCTGTCACCGTCACCACCATCAGGGCCCGCTGCTATTATCATCACCACTGGGGTCGCCGCAAGCATCGTCGCCCCAGGCCGACGTTACTACCCGTCACGAGTAAGGGAATCGCTACTGCGAACGTCAACCTTCGCCGTCCAGAAGGCAGTCTCCGTCGTAGTTAAAAAGGGCCTCATTCGCCCCTCGCCACAATCAGGGCCGCATACAACACCACTGCGGGAGGTCGCTGCAGCTCTCATCATTATATGGGCCACTGCCAAGGTCGCCGCTGAGGCCGCCCCCTCCACTGCAAGGGAACTGCAGGCTGCTGTCGCAGTCATCGCAGTCGCCGTCACAACCACCGCGACTGCTCTCATTGCCAGGCTCTTCGCTACGACTGACGCGTACCACTGTCAATCTTGCTGTCACCAGTAGCGCTCCTGTCGCCTTACAATTACCCGCCGAATAATCTCCGACACCGACTGCCGACCCTCTCTCTTTATCTCCCTCTCTCCCCTGCACGACAATCTGCCGGTATTCTAGATAGCCGCGCGTATGTGTTTGGGTGTGTTCGACTTAATACACAAATCCTTTTTTTTTTGGTGGGGGTTAGTAGGACCTTCGCTGGACTCTGGAGCCGGCTGAGCATACCTCTGCCTTCGACAAAACCCACCTCATATATTCACAAGATATGTTGTATGCCTTTGACATGCGGAAGCCCCTCTTCACCGTTGACACAGTAAGCAGTATTCTACTTAATAAGATTATAATCCCTAGGCGCGGCCGAAGGCAGGAGCAAGCGCAACCGTNCCTAGGCGCGGCCGAAGGCAGAAGCAAGCGCAACCGGTGGTGGACCCAACAAATTGCATGTTTTCGATGGCTTGGAAGAAGCTGTTAATGCATTAACTGGATTGAGAACCAGTTCTTCAGGCATAGGAGGTTTTGGTTCAACAATTCAACCAGGAGCTGACATAGATGAGCCCATGGTTATTATGACCGACAGTTCCGCATATCTTTGTGAATTCATTTCCATAGCGCGCTCTTACTCTGCTGCTATAATTGAAATGCAATAGAATCCATCGTCTCCTTCAAAATATGTAAAAACAAAAAAATTTTCTATAAATAAGCACTTGGTGAGTATTTTTTTAATTCCTTTTCACTTTGTTTTCCTTCATTCCTCGAAAAACAACTGATAGCTGGCAATGCTGCAGATGTTTCCGCAAGGGTTGTTACATGGAGTNGCAAGAACGATAGAATACAAGATTGCGCATTCCCGCAGAATGACGTTTGTGGCAACGGGTAAACAAAGAATATGGCGAAGAACAATGAGTTGACAGTTGTGAATTTGCAATGAGAAAACGTGTTTTCTTCACAATTCACCAATTTTTCAAGCCATCTTATAGCAAATTAAGCACAACGTTAACAAAAATTATACAACCACTCTTGAAATGTGTTTAAAAGAATAGAAAGAATTTTGTGTTTGTATTACAGGTGCCGGAAAAGTGATAATATCTTGTCGCA
>NW_016215588.1:0-1685 GCF_001687245.7 Rhagoletis zephyria | reverse complement strand
ATCGCTCCAATTATGAATGTGGACGCAAGCCTTTGAACTCCACCAATTTATTTTTTTTGTTTACCCCTTTCCCAAAGGTGTCCCACCGTAATAGGGAATTTGCCTAACAACCGCCGTGTATAACCAGAGCTATATTACGGAGATCAGGTATCCTGTGCTTACTAGTGAACAGCACAAGGTCAGTTTTTTCTGGATTCACTCCGAGTCCTCGCCAGTCCCCACAGCAATAATTTGTTGAGAGATCTTTGAATCAGATCGGTCAATGTTGNTTAAAATATTGTCGGTGTATGCAATTATCTGACCGCCAATATCTTCAAGTTCCCGAAGAAGGCTGTCTACTGCTATGTTTCATAGGATCTGTGATATTACTCCAGGAAGGCAGCGATGGTGTATTCTTTGTAATATAGTAATATTTCGATTGTTTTCACTGAGAATGGTGTGCTGTTTCACCTGATCTCCCTTTGTTGTAAGCATGCTGGGCTGCCGCAAGTTTGCTGCCCACTTTGTCTCTAATATGCCCATCTATTAGTCGCTCTTGAGGTTTGAGCAGGAAAGATTTTAATCGGTCTGAAGTCTTTTGGTCTCATCTATGTAGTTTTTCCTGCCTTGGGAATGGAAACTTCTCTTACCTCCTTCCATTCGCGGGGTATATAATTAAGTCGTAACGCTGCCTCAAAGACGTGTACGACTATGAGTGCAATCGTTTCTGCTGAATGTTGTAGGTCAGCGGGAATACTTCCGTCTGGTCCCGGAGACTTAAACCGTTGGAAGCTGCTAATAACACGTTTTATGTTCCCTTCGCTGGAATATCATCATTGTTGACTGCGATTCGGGTATTGGTGACTTTATTGTGGAGGAAACCCGGAAAAAGCGTTTGTACAAGAAGCTCTAAAGTTTATTCGCTGCTAGTTGTCCGATTACCATCTTCCTTTATGAGATATTTAGCTAATATTGCTGGGATTCATAGATGGTATTTTGCCCAATCTGCTGGCCACCGAAGTAGCACTTTCTATCTTCTGACGGAAATATCTACATGAGGAGCGCTTACCGCCTCTTACTGCATACTTAAATCGGCGTTGCCAGTCTTTAAATTCACTCCAACAGTTGGATCTCTTAGCTTTATTAAATTTTGATCTGCATTCCTTTCGGAGGGTTCCAATTTCAGTGGACCACCATGGAGGTTCTGGTTTTCTATTTGTTGCCGTGGTCGGGCAAGGCTACTTTTGCTGCACGTTGAAATGTTTTAGTTAGATGGTCTACAACGTTATCAAGTTGATGTTCCGAGTTTATTTGGTTTGTGAGAACAGAAATGCTGTTAGAAAAGGTTGTTTCAAACTTTTTCCAATTCGTTCTTCTGCGTTTTCTTATGGGCACGAATAGGTTATACACCACGTACATGTGGTCTGAAAAGGAGTTGTCTTTAGAGACTATCCAGTCATTCAAAACTTCTGCCCCCTGTTTTTTGACACATGTAATGTAAAGGGTTACCCTTCTAACGGGTAACTCCTAATATCGGCTCACCGCGTTCATTTGTGTCTGAGCTTCCCCATATCTGATGATGGCCATTCGCGTCCGCTCCTATGATAATCGGAGTGCCGCGTCTTGAATACTCCATTACCGCGTTCTTTAATGATTTAGGTGGTAGAGCTGTCAAACTATCGACGATACTATCGATAGTATCGATA
>NW_016215587.1:0-1685 GCF_001687245.7 Rhagoletis zephyria | reverse complement strand
GGCTAAATCTAGCCGGAAAACGGCTAAAATGGCAACGCTGATGACAGTACGAATGGGAACTGCTTTAAATTTCCATTTTAAAGTTACTTGATGACAGTACGATTGAAAATTCCAAAGATGGATTTCGCGTGTTATTCTATTCGTTATACATAATAGTTTTAAAATCAAGTAAATTTAATACAAAAAAGATGAAAATAAAATTATATTTTAAAAACTAAAAACACGCTTTTATTACAATGTGAACTGAAAAGTAAAAAATAATTTATAGAAATATAGATTTCGTTTAAGAGGAATAGGAAATTCCCTAACTTGATTTAATTAGTCAATGTTATTGTGGCTTGTTAACATTTTATTTTTAATATTTTTATTGAGCTTTGTACCACGATTGTTTATTAGGAAAAATTGAAAAAGCAACAAAGTCTAAGCGGTAGAAGTTATAGCACTATTTCGGAGATCACCACATCTCCTCATCAGACTTCTTTCTCTAGACTTTAATTAAACTTTTAAAACCAACCTAAAATAGGATTAAAGTAATTGACAATGAAATTAATTTCTCCGTAAAACAAAACGCGGGGTGATTTTTAGACTTTATAGTACTGCTATTGACAATATTCCATATTACTAAACTTAAAAAACATATAAGTTCAAAACAATTGATATCAAGACCCCATATTTTGTTTTCCGGTAAAATTAATTTCATTTGTTTGTTCATTCATTTATTGCCAATTTCATTATTCCTATTTTAGGTTGGTTTTGAAAGTTTAATTTAATCAAGTTAGACAACTTCCTACAGAAACGAGCTACAGGGACCGAGTTATTAAAAAAAAAATCGTAT
The DNA here is from genome assembly GCF_001687245.7 of Rhagoletis zephyria. Classification (NCBI taxonomy): domain Eukaryota; kingdom Metazoa; phylum Arthropoda; class Insecta; order Diptera; family Tephritidae; genus Rhagoletis; species Rhagoletis zephyria. Next base: position 850 of record NW_016215587.1, on the reverse strand, counting down.
TTATGGTCCGATTTTCTTGAAATTTGGCACGTAGATAGCTTTTTGGCTAGATTAGCATATAGGATTCTTTTTCCGGTAAGTAGACCAGGGACCGATCTTTTCAAAAAATCGTATTTGTGGTCCGATTTGCTTGAAATTTGGCTAGATTAGCATATAGGATCCTTTTCACGGTAAGTAGACCAGGGACCGATCTTTTCGAAAAAATCGTATTTATGGCCGATTCGCTTGAAATTTGGTACATAGGTAGCTTTTAGCCTAAACTACTAGCACGTAGCACAGTGGTCCCAAATATGAAAAAAGCTAGCAAAAAATCAAAATCATATCAGATCAAGTTGAAACTGCTCTGACGCTTTTGGGATCGCTAATTACAAATCTGATGTCAGATTTTAAAATTTAAAAAAACGGATCCAGTATGGCGGACTGAGTATTCAAAAAATAATTCCATCTTAACAAAAGGCACTAGCTATAGGTTTTTGGGAGCGATAATTATGAATTTGATGTCGAATTTGCGAAGCTGACCAAAAAAATTCAGCTGATCGACGAAATGCTTACCTTTCGTTCATTTCGCCCACAAACAATGCTGATCGCGATAAATCGTTCTCTCCCTCCCCCCAAACCTCGTGCATTACATCTTGGCATGCACAGTCTCCAATTCTCTGGTAGACCAAGTTGTTCTAACGCAACAACAAAGCACTTGCATAGCAACAAGCACAGTAACAACGATGATAGCAGCCCTCACAACAACGACTGCAACCACGACTTCAGCAGTGACAGCGGTTTCACAACGCAGTTTACCCACAGCCTGCACAAACGGGAATTTCGGCACCAGCCCAAGCCAAGCAACGCAGCT
>NW_016215586.1:0-1685 GCF_001687245.7 Rhagoletis zephyria | reverse complement strand
GGGTGGGTCGAAAATGCTGCGACAAATTTAGGCCGTTGGCCTAAACAATTGATGTAGCTGCGAAAAAGGTGTGGGCATTTAGAGGCCTAACTTCGCATTAGAATGGGTCAATAGACTAGAATAGAAAATTTTTGCAAGAAGTGTAGGTAAGAATTGAGCTAAATGTGGAGTAAATTCACAATTTTTTGGGCGCAAATGATTCATAATTGATTATTATTAAGGTCCTGTCTCAAATCAAGTTTTTTTTTTAATGTTCCTAAAACATAGAAAACTAATCAATAACAAAAAATAAAACTAAAAAAATAATAATGCAAATAAAGCAAAAATAAATTAAAACATTTTTGATAATCAATTGAAATTATAAAAATTAAATCTAAAATTTCAAAGAAAACTAAATTATGAAAGAAAAAAATTAAATAAAAAAAGAAGAACATAGTACTTAACAAATTAAATGAAATTAAAAAAAAATATTTTCAAACAAAATCTGAAAAACAAGAGAAAACAAAAAATAAAATAAGAAAACATCCCAAAAATTAGCGAGATAAAGAAATATATTCTTTTCTTATTTGTTTATACTTATTTCATTTTTCATTTGAAACACGGTCTCAAGCTGAATAAAATTCTTGAATACTTTTTTCTTTTTAAAAAAATAAAATCTAAAACCAAAAAAAAAATTAAATAAAAAAAAAAAATATTAAAAAAATTAAACACGTTCTTAAGATTTAATGAACGTAAAGAGATGTATATTTTTCTTTTAAAACCAGTAGATATGTTAAAAAAATTTAATATAACAAGCTTCTTAAAAATTTATAAAATTATAAAAAATAATATTTATCTTTTTAAGAAAATGAAGTTTAATAACACAGTGCAACACTCAAAAAGTGATAGGAATTAGACCAATTGCATTGATTAAAAGAGATCAAAATATGAGAAAACGCCAAAGCATTTGTAAAAGTTGGTTCCCATTTCCATTTTATATCACAAATTTCATGACTAAATAAAAAATTGAAATAAAAAATAAAAATTTGCGGCCCGAGTTTTCGAATCCGGATCTCTCGAAAGGCACATTACTGCTTTGCGAACTCGCCCATTGTAACTGTTGGAGCGACGCGAGCCTTTCATTTGTCTTACAACAGACTTTTTACTGTCTTAGCCAGAATTGCCCTGTAAAATAATGCTCAATGGAAAATCGAATAAAATTGCAATGTACAAACTTGTATTCAAAATTCGAACCAGCCTAATGTATTCAACGTCTAAATGCCAACTCATACCGCTAAGTGTAAATGTACTTTTAGGCTGTTATTAGAGCTTAAGCCCATAGCTGTCACAATAAGTGTGGGAACCGCACAGGTGTGAACGCGGCATAGTGACAGCGGTGTGTGTTGCACGTACATAGAAAGCAAAGAATTATAGAATGTATGAAAAGAACATTGCTGCGTTTAGATTCTCAACAGTTGTTTGGCTCTTTAGCTTAATTAGGAACAATTAAAGTGCATTTGATGCGATTTCAATTTGCTGATAAAAAACATAAATACTCTGAATAAAAAGAATTTATAAAGAAAAACAAAAACAAAAATTTAAGCATAAAACAATAAACACAGGATATAGGATAAGCGTAATGAGGACAGACAAACATACATATGTGAGTAAATATAAGAGCGAGTTAGTGCGTGACAGCGTAAAAT
>NW_016215585.1:1497-1685 GCF_001687245.7 Rhagoletis zephyria | reverse complement strand
AGAGTCAAGTGAGATGGGATGCCTTTACATTTGATATTGTCACATGGTAGGTATTACCATGTTTACCAAAAGAAAAAAAGTGGGTACATTTGTCTATTGAAAACTGGTTGAAACAAACGTTTAAACCTTTAAAGAAATTGGTTCGGTTTTCGGTTCGGATCAAACATTTGTGAAAAATTTCGGTTCGG
>NW_016215585.1:0-1124 GCF_001687245.7 Rhagoletis zephyria | reverse complement strand
TTCAATGGATTTACTAGTCTTTCTAATTGTTGTTTATGTATTTAAAAAAAATTTATTCTGGTTGAAACATTTTAGCCGTTTTTAGCCTTTTTTTGTCCAATCTAGCCGGTCGCCCTGAAAAGTTCTGGTAACACTGGTGACAACACTGATCAACAAGTATAAGTTAATATTTTAAGTGTATATAACAAATCATAGTGCTCACCAGATCGAATAAGTTACCATGCCTGCTCTCATAATGTAGACATACATACATATCGTCGTTTAAAGTGCCAACCGCGTATCAACAGAATACAAAACCGCGTATCAGCAAAATGCAAAACCGCGTATGTGAAGTTGTAAATATTATTTTCTAGAGAGCAAAAGCACTCATATTTGAAAATGGTTCTCTTTTTTATAAAGCAATCGCATTTCTGGCTAGTATATTTCAGGACGAATGGATAAGGAATGAGCCAAGAGCTTGTGTCAGCAAATCCAATTCTTGGCAGCCAATGTTAGTTACGCGGTTTTGCAGAATGACGATACGCTGTTTTGTACTTTAAACGATGATATGTATGTACATACGTACTAGAGGTATACGCCGCCGAACCCCGCCGCCGCCACCGCCGCCGCCGTTTTTTGTAATTCCTCACGCGCCGCCTAAGGAATTTTGTACAAAATTTTCATGATGTATGTACATTGAATAGATCGTTTGAAGGAACTAAATACTACTTGTATAAAACACAATTTTACGAAATGAAAATTACATTTTTAAATCAGTTTTTTTGCATGATTTGGGCCACTGGACAAGAATATGATCACCTTTATTTTTCCAAAAATAGCGTAACGCAGAAAAACCATGCGTAACATATTTTTCGACGAAAGCGTTTATTACAGTTAAATTAGTGTCGAATACTGGTAATCTAACGATTTTTTTCCGCAGTAGACAATTCTTTTCAATACTACAACAATACTACTTTTTTACACCTACTACAACAACAAGAAAGTTATAACACATCAAAAACTTTAACGCCAATATCTCAGAAAGCAGTTATAATAGACCTCTTTGCATCTAACTACTCAATTATTGGAGAAAAACCAAAGACAAGTTGATTTTTCCATGTATTTTTTAATATTTTAAACAAACA
>NW_016215584.1:0-1685 GCF_001687245.7 Rhagoletis zephyria | reverse complement strand
AGTCGCCGACCAAAATAGTCACATCTAGATACCTAACTTTGAGCAGAGAAAAAGGATAGTTGCATACAAAAATGGCTTCAGAGAAAGCAATAGCGAATGGGTGTCATCCACATTCTAGACGCCGCACGAAACTCTGGTTTATCGGCGGCCAAGTAAGAGAATGGTGCGGGTCAGGAAATGTAATATGACCAACTTGGGGGGACGCATACGCAATTTATTTTCTTGTTGCATCGGGTTGACAACCCTAGTAAAAACATTCCATAAAACCGCAAACAACTGCTTTGGTATTTGAGAATGACGAGATGTCGAAGACGGTGATTAACCACTACCAACAATGTACCCCAGCCCGCATGCAACCGCTTATGGACAATCAACTCGCTCCACATACCAGCCAACGAACGACACGTCGCAGATGCGCGGCTGATAGGCCCACGGACGTCTGTGCTGCAACTACTTACATACAAACATGTGGTCTTTGGAAGGAGTTGAACGTAGTAGCCGAACGTTCGCAGACGTGGTAGCAGTGGCATGAGAAAAGATTAAAGCCACGCAAAAAGCATTANTAAGGATAGTTGCATACAACAATGGCTTCAGAGAAAGCAATAGCGAATGGGTGTCATCCACATTCTAGACGCCGCACGAAACTCTGGTTTATCGGCGGCCAAGTAAGAGAATTGTGCGGGTCAGTAAATGTAATTTGACCAACTTGGGGGGACGCATACGCAATTTATTTTCTTGCTGCATCGGGTTGACAACCCTAGTAAAAACATTCCATAAAACCGCAAACAACTGCTTTGGTATTTGAGAATGACGAGATGTCGAAGACGGTGATTAACCACTACCAATAACGTACCCCAGCCCGCATGCAACCGCTTATGGACAATCAACTCGCTCCACATACCAGCCAACGAACGACACGTCGCAGATGCGCGGCTGATAGGCCCACGGACGTCTGTGCTGCAACTACTTACATACAAACATGTGGTCTTTGGAAGGAGTTGAACGCAGTAGCCCAAACGTTCGTAGACGTGGTAGCAGTGGCATGAGAAAAGATTAAAGCCACGCAAAAAGCATTAAAGAAATTAAAAAGAAAAAAAACACATAATAAAAAGTAAAAGAAACATTGATGCGAAACCGGTTGACTTGCTGACAACTTTATCGATATGTGTATGTAGTATATTTACTTCATTTTTATTTGATTTCAACGACTTGGTTTATATTTTTCTTCAACATTTAATCAGCTTAATGTTGCAAATGTACATATGTATGTAGTTACAGCAGCAGAGCTTGGGAACGGAAAACGGAGTAGACACACACAAACGCACGTGAGAAAAAATAATATGTACGAGTATGTCAGCAAANACGGTGATTAACCACTACCAATAACGTACCCCAGCCCGCATGCAACCGCTTATGGACATTCAACTCGGTCCACATACCAGCCAACGAACGACACGTCGCAGATGTGCGGCTGATAGGCCCACGGACGTCTGTGCTGCAACTACTTACATACAAACATGTGGTCTTTGGAAGGAGTTGAACGTAGTAGCCGAACGTTCGCAGACGTGGTAGCAGTGGCATGAGAAAAGATTAAAGCCACGCAAAAAGCATTAAAGAAATTAAAAAGAAAAAAAAAACATAATAAAAAGTAAAAGAAACATTGATGCGAAACCGGTTGACTTGCT
>NW_016215583.1:0-1685 GCF_001687245.7 Rhagoletis zephyria | reverse complement strand
GAGCTGCCCGATACGGTCAAACGTCGAGAGATGCAGAGTGATGTAGTGTCTGCCTCGCCTGCGAACCCTGGCGAGCCGGAAACCGCGCCACGGCGTCAGCCAGCAAATGCACAACATCACGGGGCAGAGCAGGACAGTCGCTGCAAACAGACTCAGCAGATAAATAAACAAATCGGACATCAATGTCTTTCCTGAAGAATAACAGGTAGTTGTCTAACGGGCTTTGATGAGGTAGAAAACCGCCCTGTTTTTTGTGCGGGTTTCTGTTGATATCCGGGCATTGCCCCAGTGCGTGTTCACATTGCCGCTGCGGTCGTTGTACCAGCGTAAACTTTCGCCGCCCGGCGTATTGCGGGTCAGGGTTGACGGCACATTGTCATGGTATCCTGTCTCGGTACCCGCGATATGCGTGTGATCCTGCAGGGCATCACCCTGATAACTCAGGATGCCTCTTGCGGGTTCGGAATCAAGGCCCGCGCCCTGATCCAGACCGCGTAACACGACGCCGCGAAAATCGGGCACTCGTCCGTCAGGGTAGTATGCGGCAAGCGCCGGAAATGCTGCTTTTGAGAATGAAGAACCATTGCAGATTAGCCAGCCGGAGGGAATATTTCCCGCTCCCCAGGCAATGATCGTTCCGACAGGCACCCCTGAGTTCGTCATCCATATGCCATTCTGGCATGAGAGAACTGCGCCCTGCGTATCACGAGCGATGAGGCCGTTTGGATAACACCCTTGTCCCGCCTGCGCGAGTCCCCAAAGCTGCAGATATTCGTTGGTTGTGAGGCGGCCTCTGAAATACCCGTTTTGTCCGGTAATATTCCCGTTCACCGATACCGCGCCGCCAAAGTTACCCTCCCATGCGTTGATGTTACCGCTGAATTTCCCGGTGGTTGCATTCACGGTCCCGGTGTTATTGAGGTTGTTCCCGCTCATATCGATGTCAGTTTTCATCGCATTCAGTTCGGGCCTTCCGGGCGTTTTAAAACGATACAGCCGGTCGGTATCCTCTTGCGATGATGACCGTGCAGCGGTTAAATCATCCGCGCTCAGGAGCACAGTCATATGCCCTGCGGTACCGTTGTTGATGCCGTAGCCTGTCAGTGCGGCTGTCCAGGCTTTCTGTGCGCCGGTAGCCACACCGGCTTTTTCAATGTAGCCCCCGTAACCCTGGCGAATATCACGGGAGGTGAGCAGCATGGCTTTCAGCGTCAGTGGAACACCGCCTTCAGAGACAATCATGCCCTCGAGACGGCTGGCATCTTTCCTGAGTGTCACCAGACAGGCTCTCAGCGTCTGGCCTTCCGGATTCTTCAGCGCAAACCCTGATGACAGCAGGCCCGCATCTTTCAGCGACTGCGTACCCACGCAGTGTGGTTTTCCGGCTGTCGGCTTGTTTTTAACAATGGTGTCATAGCGATCTCCGACATACTGCCTGACGGCAGCGGTCCAGGTGGTGAGCCGCAGGGCTTCCAGTTGCCAGTTTTTTTCGTCCAGATAGTCGTTATATTTTTGTGCGCCAAGCATGGTTATCACCATGATGATGAGCAATACTCCGGCGGTTTCCAGCGTTGCAAAGCCCCGGTCGGACTGTGAGATTTTCGTTTTTTGTTTCAAGGCGTCACCCAGACTGGTTGGTAGAGAAAAAGAAGCTGTTGAACGGTGGCGGCGAGGGCCAGCCAGGG
>NW_016215582.1:0-1685 GCF_001687245.7 Rhagoletis zephyria | reverse complement strand
TTTGGCAACACTGGACTAATCGCCTTAGAACCACGCAACAGCATGGTAATACGTTTAACCCGTCCGCCAGCGCTGCCACAACGAGCCTTAAACCTCGCGGATCACGTCAAGTGGGTGATTCGTTGGTTTAGTGTGCTGGCGGTAAGACCACTGAGCTATGCATGAGTTTTAGTAGCCATTTGTAATGGTGGCGGTCAGTAGCCAAAAAAAAGCAAAGCTACAACGCTAGTGCAAAAGGTCAGTGATGGCGGATGTGTGCGTGCCCGTAAACTAAATGAATAAAGACAGTTGAAATATATTTTTAGTGAATCACATAAATTCAATTACTGCGTTAGGTTAATGCCTTTTTATAGCGCTACGTAAGTACGTACATACATACATGCATATGTATATAAATCCTAGACAATCCCATACAAAATTTTATGTTGTAACTATGTTTATCCATAAATAATACTAACACACGGAAATACTGAAGCTGAGATTAAATTTTATAACTTGTTGACTTCCGTCATGAAAGAAACAATCTCAGCTTAATTTCATATCCAAGGGTTTANCATACTATTACTATATGGGTATCAAATTAAAAAGACTTAAGATGCTTAGATTCCAAAATATTTTATAAGAGGGTTTCCACCTATTTAAAAAATTGTAATTCATTTAAATTAAGAGGTAAATGAAATATTTTTGCATAAGGGGTCAAAATAAAGTGGCTGAAGAAAGCTTAAATTGGATAATATTGTTAACAGCGTTGCCACCTATCTGAAAAATTGTATTCAATTAAATTGAAAAGATAAATGAAATATTAAAATATGGGTGTCAAACTTCAATGGTTCAAAAAAGCTTATTTTCTAAATATTTTTAGAAGAGATTTGATAAAGATAAAGAATATTTGATTAAGAAACAGTTTGAAATAGTAATGTCACCAATCTAAAAAGTATTACCAGACGGGAACCAAACGAAAGGTATTTGAAAATGCTTTATTAGAATAAAGAAAAAAATTGCAACTTATTGTCAAAGGAATTGTTCAAAAGCTCATTAATACATATATTTTTCAATAGGATTGCCACTGATATTCATTATAATTTGGATCGTATTTGGAGGTAAAAAAACATCCTTCATATCACGAAATTTAACCCGCTGCTTGCAATAACCAGTGGTTGAAAAAGTTTAACAATCTCTAATTCAAGGTATATTATACAGAATTTGCAGCAGAGAAATACAGGACTACCTCTTGATATTTCTTCTTATACATGGACTTTGTGGTAGACAAAACCGTTATTTGTTCCGTCCGTTAAAAAATTTTTTAGATTAACAAAAGATTTGGTTAAATTGAATTTAGGTACTGAAAATTAACGACAAGTGGATGTAGAATGCAAAAAAATTCATATATGTAATACGGTGTTCGCATGAGGCGATTTTACAAGCAATTTTAGAGGCGATTAGTTGAATCAAAAGTTCGCTGTAAAATAATTTGCGATTCATAATTCAAGTGTTTGGTAAGAAAAATATATAGTTGAACTCATCTGCTTTTAATAAAATTGTGTTATATATTAATATGTGTGACTGCTTTACCTATATTATAAGTTATTATTAAGCAGTACTGGGCTTGTCACACCCGTGAAAAAACCGTAAAATGTGTTATATTTAATTACAGAAGTTGAGGTTGTGTTTCGTGTTTGTTACAT
>NW_016215581.1:330-1685 GCF_001687245.7 Rhagoletis zephyria | reverse complement strand
ACTCTAGATCGTCCAACGCTCAAGCAATATGATAAATAGACATTGAAATGTTATGAAATTGTATAGTTTTAAAAGTCTTCAACTTCTAATGTTACAACTAATTCGTACACCCGAAGCCCTCTCCCAATGGGATGCTGTATGTCTCCTATGGGATGCCTGTAAAAAATAACTGCAATTAACTTTTCAGTGGATGCCTGTATGAAACCGAAACATCAACAACACTCATTGCAAAAGTATATTAGACCTCCAATGATAGCTACAAGGTTAGTCCTTTTATTAAAACAAGAAAAAGCAAATACACACCTTTTCTAAAAACCAACCTACTGACTAATAAAATTATAGTTAAAAAAAAACAACAACACGCTTTTATTCTTATTGTAAAAGAAAAAAATTATTTATTGATTAAAAGATTCGTTAAATAAGGATGTGAAGTCCCCTAACTTGATGGTATTTAACATTTTAAACTAGCTTTAAAAAAGATTAAAGTAATTGGCACGTAGTCATAGTCGAAATAAAGTCCACAGAAAAGTTAGTTGCTGTTATTGTTTACAAGCATCCCATTAATAGAGGGATTCGGGGGTACGAATTTGTTGTAACATCAGGAGTTGAAGACTTGCTCTAGCTGCTAGTATCTTAAAATGTCCTCCAATCACGTCGTAAGCAGATTTCCCATGTGAACTTGCAACAAAGTTCAATTCTGTCATTTACTTGAAGGGATTTTCAATATTTCAGACCTTCGGTAAAGTTAATATGATTTATTTATATTGTTTTTGTTTTTTACAGACCTTTCCTCTTTCAAAAATATACAATTTCATAAAATTTCAATGTCTATTTATCATATTGCTTGAGCGTTAAGCTGAGATCCCACAATTGCCGCAAATGGACCAATCTGGAACAATTTTTATTGTGCTGTATTGGAGCACAATAAAAAAATTGTCCCAATGAAATTCTGTACAGTCACACGGTTGCCTCTTTTTATACAATTCTCATTGCCGTAAGTTGGCGAAAAGCAATATAGTGACAATAATTGCCCCAAACGTATCACACGATTGTTCGAGCATGCGGCAATTGTGACCATAAAGTGTTGCGCTGACCTCTAAATTCTGTTTTTTTCTCTGTTGTGTAAAAATGGCGTATTCTTACTAAAAAAAAATAAATCAATTGCATCTTCTTTGTATATTGCGGGCTCATTTTGTACAAATTTGTTGTTGTTTGAAAGCAAAGAAGCAAAAACGTGTGCCCAACGAAAACTCACGCATTTATTTAGAAGTTTGATTGTATAATTTTTTTTTTATTTTTCGACGATAACTGCAACGTGCTATGTGGAGTTCAAGTTGCAACAGTTTTCTTTTTAA
>NW_016215581.1:0-156 GCF_001687245.7 Rhagoletis zephyria | reverse complement strand
TATATGTACAGCTCGCAACAAAAGATAGCACCTTAACATTTTGATCAGTCTTGACTTTTTTCTTCTGTTGTTTAATGTTAATTTTTTCCTATAAAACAATAGCTCACTGTCTAGTAAAAACCACATAAGTCCAAATTCCACACTTTATACAAAAAT
>NW_016215580.1:0-1685 GCF_001687245.7 Rhagoletis zephyria | reverse complement strand
GCCTTAAGTGTTGGAGTATGAATATACAGGAATAATGGGCGCCGATGTATGTACCATTGGAAAGTTCTTTAGTTTAAAAAAAAAATATAAGTATCTGAATGTAAAAGAAAATACCAGGTTGACCCAGCTTTGTTCGGAGTGCATATTTTTTTTTAAAGTTTCCAAGGCTTGGATATAAAATACTGGTCATTTGGATAGCTTTAAAAAAAATATTTTAGAAATAAATAAAAAAAATTGGATTTCGATATTCATTAAGTAAACTTCTTAATTTGAAATTTCGGTGGTAACCCTATTTAGAAATACGCTGGAATGAATAGTACATATCTTGAGCGAATATGTACAGTGTATACAGATAAAAAAATGCTGATTCAAAATAACAAAATAAAAATTTGTATTACATAGAAGCGTGGCAACCCTGATCGAAAATATTTTCGGACCATAGTTCTCAACAAAATAACTTTCATTTGATATCCATATTGNGGATAACATTTTATAAATAGGGAAAACATGGTTTAAGAACCTTCTCTTGGTACCCATGAATAGTAATATTTTGCCTTTTTTTCTAACAAATATAAGGTTTCTTAAAATACCTTCCATCTAATATCCACATTGATGTTTTAATTAATTTGTAACTAATTTCGAATAGGTGGTAACCTTGTACGGGTCTTCTCGGCGATAATACCTATTCAGATAACATTAAAATGCAAAACATTATCTGTATACAAAATTTTACCAAAATCGTTAGAGCCGTTTCCGAGAACCTTAAGGATATATGTATATATATACATTTATGCAAGAATTGCTCGTTTAAAGTAATAAGTAGGGCAGACAAAAACATGCAAATGCATATCGCATATGCAAATGCATATTATGACACAAAAAAGCATATTTTGGCGAAAATGCATTAAAGTGCATACAAATTATGATTTTGATAATAGGCTAATTAATTTTCGCATAATTTCATCTGACAATACCTTCGCGGAGATAGCCAGGGTTGCTGACGAGGTTTTTATTTAAGTCACAAAAGGAAAAAGCTGACAAACAACGGAAAGTCCCGATATTTTCTAGTAAACCATTTTAATATACTCGTAAAACATTTCGACTGTTGTTTTCAAATAGCGAAATTTCGCTCTAAACCGGTTTTGGTGGTTGAAAAATTCAATAGAAATGTTTCGTTTTTAGCGAAAGCTGTTTAATCGTAAGATACATATTTTCATTTTAAGTTTGCATTGTGAATGAAAAAATTTAAATTTAACAGGAGCCAAATTTTAAAATAAAAGATTTTTTGCAAATTTTTTTGATTTCTATTAAAGACTGTTCTTTCGCAATAACATCAAGCTATCAACGAAGAAAATTAATTTCAAAAATGTACCCATATGCCATGTGTGAACTATTAATGAAATCATAAATATAGATGGAAACATTTTGTAAATAGTTATTTTTTCTTAAGTGTTCTTAAGTGTGCCTGAGATCGAGCACAGTTTCCGAAAAAAGAAAAAGTTTCGTCTTATAGCGGTCGCCCCTCGGCAGGGAATGGGAATCCTCCTAGTGTGTTTCTGAGATAAAAAGCTTTTCGTAAATATTCAATCGCCGTTTGCAGTAGGCGTAAAACGGTAGTACATATATTTTTTTCAATATAGAACAATGCTAAGGGGTGAGCATTATAATTCCAACTTTACTTTCTT
>NW_016215579.1:0-1685 GCF_001687245.7 Rhagoletis zephyria | reverse complement strand
GATCAGGCGAAAGGAGCCGAAGGGCAGCTGCCCCGCTCCCATCAACGCACGCTCAATGTCCGCCCTGGCGTAGGGGCGGTGGTCGTCGGGAAGGATGCCCGCCGCCGCCAGCCACCGCCCCAGCGGCAGGTGGCCCTCGGTGAGCAGCCTCAAGCCCTGGCGGAAGTACTCGTGCGGGTAGCGGAGGGCGCAGCCGTGCCGGTTCACCTTCTCCCAGAGCCAGCGGAAGAGGCGCAGGTTGAGGTGAATGGTCTCGCCCGTTTCAGGGTCGCGCCACCGGCCCACGGCCGCGTTGAACCACAGCCGCCCGTAGGTGGTGACCAGCGCCCAGCAGAGCTCGTCGGGCAGTGGCGTCGGTGGCGCCCCCCGGTGGGCCGTCCGTCTCGCCCACTGGGCCATCGAGTAGTTGGCGGGCATCCAGATGGCCAGCATCCAGGGAGGAGGCGTTCCTGGGGTGGCCGCCCCTGCTGGGTCTTCAAAGGGGTCCGGCTTCATGAGGACCTCTCGGTTGATGCCGTTTCGGGCGAAAAAGTCCTCCCTTAGCTGGCAGCCGACGCCGTAGCGGTAGAAGTGGATGCCGGTGTAGAGGCGCCCAAAAGAGGGCGGCCAGACGACCTCGAAGAGGTGTGCCCCCAACTGCTGGTCAGCGGATAGGGGTTTTCTGAGAAGAAGGGAAAGTTGTAAATAAAAGTATTCAATTGGCCAAAAAAGAACAAAACAAACTCTTGTGGAGATAAAGCGAAGTTTTGGTAGGTGATAGAGACGTTTTTAGGGGCATCGGAAGAAGAAGGAACGCTGTTTTTGGAGGGGTCGCAAGTGGGCTGGTCGGCATTGGATGGGCGAGGCGCAGTGACGTCGGCTTTGACCAAANAAGGTGTGCCCCCAACTGCTGATCAGCGGATAGGGGTTTTCTGGAAAGAAGGGAAAATTGTAAATAAAAGTATTCAATTGGCCAGAAAAGAACAAAACAAACTCTTGTGGAGATAAAGCGACGTTTTGGTAGGTGATAGAGACGTTTTTAGGGGTATCGGAAGAAGAAGGAACGCTGTTTTTGGAGGGGTCGCAAGTGGGCTGGTCGGCATTGGATGGGCGAGGCGCAGTGACGTCGGCTTTGACCAAAAGATGGCCGCTAAAAAAGAGGAAAAAGATCAAGATCAAGAAGTGGCAAATGCTGCTGCTGCTGGATGAGCAAAAGTGGGCCATTGTTTTCTCTTGTAATCAACAGATTTAAACTCTAATTAAAATCAGACACAAGCAAAGCAAAGCAAAAATTTCTCAATCAATAACTAGCTAGATAACCGGGCAACAGAGCGGTGATTTGGCGGTAAATATACTCCCGTTATTTAGAATTAATTTTCGAACACTATTGCGTTAATTAATTGACCGTGTTCTCTTACCACATTAACAATAAAGTTTTTCACTTCCTGAAAAAATTGCTCAACTTCTCCTTTTTAACTACAATAAAAAATGCACTAAAAATATTTTTAAATTGAACTTTAGCCTTTCTCATAAGCAGGTGACTCAGCTGTTGCACCATTACCGGTGCATAACATTTGAAACTCAACAAAAAACTAATAATAATAAAAAAGAAGGAAAAAGAAATGTGTCTCTTTCAGTACTACTGCTAGCACTGGTAAAGCTGTCGGCGCCAGTTAAGCTCATCACCACCACCACCACCACCACCA
>NW_016215578.1:0-1685 GCF_001687245.7 Rhagoletis zephyria | reverse complement strand
TATGGACGCTTTGTATGAGAATAATACCGCATCTTCGTGGTCTTCAGCATCTTCATCGGATCCATTGCAACGTACAAGTTTTAATGGGACAACTTCTTGTTTTATTACCGCAAGTGGATCGAATGGATCAGTTGCAGATAGTACCGGCGGTAGATACGCAGATGCTACTTGTAGGCCAACTTCAGAACGTTGATTAATTCTTCCGCGCTTTTGCTTTAGAAACCCAGTACGTTCTGCACCGTAGTAGCTCGCGTCAACATGGTGCCTGAGGACAAGTAAAAAGGAGCCACCAACAATGGGTGAAGTATTTGAGCAATATATTAAATGAACACGACCTACTTGTAATACAAATGACGGACCAAGTTTGCTGAAGTATGTTTGCAAGACAAATTTAGTTTGCAGTTCTTACAGCGCGCCGCATAATCCGATATCCGATCGAAGTAGAGCCAAATTTTTTTGTTCCTTATGCGACCCATTGCAATTCTCATTGCAGCTGCGGTAACAGCAGCTCTAGGGATATACTTTCTCACAATTTTATTGATCTCAATATACCAATAGGACTTGAGATAAAGGGGGCCAGTTTCATAATGTGTTATTAATACGCTCAATTAAAGTTATTTTGTCTCTCAGCATCTTGTTTTTATGTGTTTTACAGATAATGTTCACCGCTTTTGCCAATTTTTTAAACCTTATTACACAGAAATATCAGAAAATTAATGCATACAACTGAAATAGCAAGAAAATTAGAGTTGGAAAACGTACCATAGCAGTTCTGTCGATAGTTCATTACCATCGATTGCAGAGTTGGGTAGTTCACGAACTAGTTCGTGCATTGAACTAGTTCATCAAAAGGAATGAAAGACCTAGTTCGAAAGTTAAAATAAACTAAAAACGAACTTTGTTTCCAGCCTTGCTTCTCACCCAAATTTGGCAGCATTGTGCATTCTTAAGCTGCCTTTACATGAGGTGATTTTTTGACAGGCAATAATCGCATGCAAAAGTTGACTTGCTCTCTACATAGAGGCATATTATGCCTTTTGAATTAGTTTTTATTCTATAATTCTGAAAGATATTTTAATTCTATATCTTTTCATGTCTCAACTATAGCAAAAAGTTGAGTAATAACGAAGATATTGGCCAAAATAAAAAACTCACGCTCACGCTCGCATTGAACTGTATGTATATCAAGCTTTACTGTCGTCCCTAAATTGGCGCGCCAAGCGTTTGGTTTTCTAGCGCCAACGAGTGTCAGCGCGCGCTATACCCAAATCAACGCGTCATCAATTTTGACGTTTTCTCAGGTCCTCTCGTTTTTATTCTCGTTTCCTTTTTCACTTCTTTGTCCGTTCTCTTTCTCTTCGTCTTCTGCATCCCACTTCAGCACGTAACGTTCTGTCAAAAATGAAAATTCCATTNCGCGTTATTGTGGGATGCTTCATACAAATTGTATGGGCATGAGGATTTTTGACAGTTGCTTGGCGCTTGACGCGCCAATTTAGGGATGGCAGTTACAAGTGACAAATGTTCGTCTTCTGCCTGGAAGCTAAATGGAAAGTAACTGTCAAAATGTTAGACAGGGTGTTTAAAGTGATGTAAAAAACGCCAAAGTTATTAAAATAAAGTAAAAAATTTGCATATATGAATTGAAATAAATGAATTTCTGCATTTATATGACTAATGTGGAT
>NW_016215577.1:0-1685 GCF_001687245.7 Rhagoletis zephyria | reverse complement strand
TACTTTTAAATCACGTTTACGCGTTGTCAGCATCATTTTACCATCCATAATCTGTACAAGAACTTTATTCCAATATGTATGTTCCTCAGCCAATTATGTCTGACATACAATATCGAGCGTTTCGTTTTTCGTAGGATGGGTCTGTGGGTTTATAATTTTTCCAATTCCCTGGGCCCCGCTGTGTCCCGCAAAACGAGTTATTTTTTTATACTTATCTCGCAGTATTCAAAAAGAAATGACTACAGTGCAAGATATCGTCCGGTGATGAATTTGCAAGCTTCTTTGCATTAATGAATTTGAAGATTCTTTTTGAAAACACCAAAAGAGCTTTAAGTTCTTCCTTTCTTGTCTCTTCAATTAAGTTATATATAATTATCATTTGTGCGTTTCTTTTTTCATAAATTTTTAAAATTTAACTTTAGCTAAAGCGTGTTTTTAAAACCTGGGAATTTTAAGATTTCCCTCATAGCAGCAGATTAGCCGTGAAGTGATTTTTGTTTTAATTTTCTTTTTAAAACTTATCGCTGGGTCCGTTAATGTATCTATATTTTGCTCGTTACATGCATATGTATGTACATATGTATATTAGGGTGGTCCTTGAAAAATAGCAATATCTAAATTTTTTATGAACCACACATTTCTTTTGTTCTTCATACCAAATAAAGACATCACGAAAATTTCAAATTTTTAACATAATTTTTAGTGGTCGCAACCAGGTTTTTGAAAAATAAGTTTTGCAATGTTTTGTGATCATTGGAAAATAATTTAAAAAAAATGCGTTTTACACTCAGGAACTCCATGCTAACTAACTCTCCCCTCTACCTCCCTTGTTGTATTTTTTTGAAATAATTAGTTATAAACCGTCCCGGTAATCATTATGAGCAAAATAATATAAATCAGCATTTAATCATTACTCTTTGAATTTTATTTTTTTCGCTCTTAAATATTAATTATAATTGAGTTTTATTTTTTTTTCAATCCCGAATAATGATTATNAGACGCAACTTACTGAAATTTTGACTTGAAAATTTTGAGACTTATTCCTTTATTAGGGTGCCGTTACCGCTGAAAAGCATACGGCGGAAATCGCGCTGGTATAGCTTTTTACTCAGTAATAATTATTTTCTTTGAGCGAAATAATCGTTACTTTTGTGCGAAAAATTAAAACTCAAATATTAATTATTACTTTTAATCTTTATTGATTAAACTCGAGAAAAAAATCATTGCAAATTACAGTGGGACGTACGAAAACAAATACGTGTGTATAAATAAAATTGTTTTACGACGATTACAACTTGTTCATTTTTTTTTTGGTTAAAATTTAAAAAATAATTATTATTAATTATTATTTTTTTTTTTTATATAGTAAAATATTCCAAATAGTGATTATTCGATACCACCTTGGTATCGATACTTTTACTTGTTTCTGGTATCGGAACAAAGTATCGAGAACTGAAAAAATGTCGGTAGAAAACATCGTGCCTTTTCAAGTATCGAGTAAGAAATTTAAATTATAAAGATCAGTCAAGATTTTTATTGATATTAACGAACGAAAATTCCTTTTCTAATATAGTTTGAGCTTAACAAACAAAAATGCACAAAAATTAACATTTTTACATTTCTTGTATTACCATATCTAGCAAAAAAAATAAGTCTGATAGACGGTTTATTTTCTGTGTCTTTAC
>NW_016215575.1:0-1685 GCF_001687245.7 Rhagoletis zephyria | reverse complement strand
GAAGTGTTGATATTTTAAAAGTCAATGTTGATAACTACGCAAAGTTTATACACTGCTGCAATACGGAGTGTTTACTTGTGCACAACTTTTTCTTTTTTTTTTTTTACTTTTCTTCTGAAGTAAGTACATATATTTTTACACAAAGCCAATTGCCGGTGCTGCCGTACTAAAGTTGAAAAGTTTGCGTTGTAAAAGTAAATGGGCTTACGAATTTCTTTTGCTTTGCATTACCGCGTTGAAGGGTACATACAAACATAGCATGTATTAATATAATTTTCTCAATTTTCGATTTATTTATTTATTTCAAAAATTTCCTTCAGCAAAAAATATGCGCAGTAAGATCCTTTATTTGGGCAGATCCTTCAGGTACGACCAGGTATTCGTTCGCTCTCCAAGTAATCGCCAAAATGTAGCCTTTTTGTAGCATTTAATTTTTCAGGTCATCGCTCGCTCACCTAAGCAACTTGCGCGCTTAGGTGGCGAGCGCCAAAAAAATAAAAATGCCAGTAGCGGCGACTTACTGACGACAACAGATTTATCCAGATTTGCAATATTTCTTCTTCTGGCGTATCTAAGAGTTTTGTTTTTGTTTTTTATGCCACCTTTTTGGCGCACACACACAGTCACAATTGTTGTTGCTATTGTTGCCGGTGTTGTTTTGCTGCTTTTCCGTTTTTTGCAACACCCCAACTTTCGCGTCATTTACAAATTACGTTTGAATGCAACGAGTACGGCAAGTTGCAGATACTTACTTACAGACTATACACATACATATTTATTGTTGTTGTTTGTGCTGCACCTGCGGTTATTCCCTCCTAACGAACCGACTTTCTGCACATGCCGGAAAAAAGATAAAAACAACTTTGGATTTTTCGCAACGAAACGTACAGCTTTGATTTGTCGCTCGCTGCCTGTGCCATGTGGCTTCAAGCTTGACTTTTTCGCTATTTTCTCTTCATTTATTTTGGGTTTTGCACTGGTTTTANGAAGATTTTTCAGCAACTTAAAGTTGTCGTGTAGGAATATTTTTCTTTTTTATGTTTCACTTTTGGTCTTTTCTCGCATACAGCAGCTGTGCTGCAAGGTGTTCCCCCAATTGCACACATACAGTGGTCGAAAAAATTATAGCCGCACCACATGTTGACAGGTTTTCACAATTTTTTTTTTTTTTTTTTAATTTTAGTTTTTTTTACTAAAAAAGGCAAGTTTCAAATTTTGTGCAATACTTAAAAAAAAATCTACAAACTTTTGTAAAAATTTCCAGGTTTTTAAGATGCGATTTACATTATCAGAATGGGGTCTTCTGGCTGAAGTGTCATTCTTTACATTTCCTATACTGAGTGGCAGTCAACGTTACTTAACCTAAGCTATGGCAAATACTAATCCCAAAGTATTGCCAGTATAGCAAAATAAACTTTGCACAATCTCCATTTTCTACATTTTACTACATTCGTTAATAAGAATTGTTAATGCACTCGCCTCGAGAAGGTAAATGACAAAATAGAGCTTTCCATCTTTTTTTGCATTCTCCGCTCTTTCTTCAAAATTTATATCTACCAAGCTGTTATATGTACTACATATAATAAATGCGTTAATGTATAATCGTATCACAAAATGTAGGTACTTTTTAAGAAAAACTTATGGGGTATTCCATCGTCACGGGTGGGACATTTGTACAGCAAAAA
>NW_016215574.1:0-1685 GCF_001687245.7 Rhagoletis zephyria | reverse complement strand
TTTTCTCGTCTGCCCACAAAGGACATGATTCTGATACTATTTACTTCTGAAGGGAAGGTCCTTTAAAAAAACCCACCATGAAAGCTTTTATTTAGTAGTACATTTTAACTGTTTTTTGTCGCTGGGATGTTGTGCAAAGTGCTTCGTATTTGCGAAAAGTTACATACATACATATGTACATATGGACAGAAGTTTGTCTGATGTTAGCTATTATGACTATAATTAAACATTAACTAGTGTGTGTATGCATGAAAGTGCAAATGTGGATAAGCAAACATATGTGTGAGTATTCTATGCGCGTACATAGTTATTAGAATTAACCCAGAAGCAAATGTGGCTTAGAATGAAGCAAATAGCAAGTATACAGGTAGTTAGTTTCTTTGATAACAAAATTTAACTCAAATTTAATATTTTAATTACTAAGGATTTTTTAAGACAAAAATTGAAATAATGCAAATTTTTTGCTAAATCATTATACATAGGATTAATAAATAATGAGCAGACCTAAAATAAAAGATACTTGCTTGCTAATAATTAAGGTTTATAAACGAGTTGCTTTTCGCTGCACCAAAAGCTAAAAAAAATGTAAACTTTTAAATAAACAAAGATGTGTAAGTTGGCCAGTTGAATAAAAAAAGACAACACTACTACAAAAAAACTATGTACANCAGACCTAAAATAAAAGATACTTGCTTGCTAATAATTAAGGTTTATAAACAAGTGGCTTTTCGCTGCACCAAAAGCTAAAAAAAATGTAAACTTTTAAATAAACAAAGATGTGTAAGCTGGCCAGTTGAATAAAAAAAGACAACACTACTACAAAAAAACTATGTACATAGTACAGACAAATAAAAGGGCCGGTATTGGTATTGACACTTTAGGTACACAAAAGGACAGCGTTGATAACACAGTCACACACAAAAAAAAAAGTATTGGGGTTCGGGGATCAGACTATCCATTCCACATGTATTTTCATACGCTGAACACGAATATGAAATACGTTTGGATCCATGACGTCAGAATTTTTTCTAACTTCAAAAAACTTGCCTGTCACATACATACATAATATCCGCCATGTTTTTTGAGGTTGCATTAAAATACATAAAGAAAGGATAGTGTGGTATCCGAACCTCGACACTTGTTTTTTGATGTGACTGTGTAATCTTTACAAGTCCCCACTTATAACTGCGGGAATTCGAGGGTCGCTAAAAAGTCCTTGGAATACCAAAAAAAAAGATTTTTTTTTCAGTAAAAATGGCGTTATGGATTTTCAAAATATTCTTCAGCGCGATTTATACAGTGAAGTTGGTGCCCGAAAACATGGCGTTTGAACTCGTTAACAGTTCCTTCTGGCAATGAAAATGGAAATCATTGGATACCCAGCCCGAAGGGTATGGTGCATGTTTTACTAGATATGTGAAAGCTCGCAATGACTTTACGAAAGATTATTTATCGCTTTTCGTTGCTTTACCTCCTTTTGCCCAAGGGTGTTGAAAAAAAAAATATGTTTGTATACCACTCAGAATTTCCGCGTACGCCAACAACATCTTGAGCAACAGACAGTATTCTTTTGGCATACGAAAACACCGATGAGGTCTAAGTCCACGTGACTCCGAATTGTATAAGGGTAGGGCATCATAATCATACTGAAGAGTGTGTGAATAGCTCACGAATAGCTCCCTGCC
>NW_016215573.1:0-1685 GCF_001687245.7 Rhagoletis zephyria | reverse complement strand
AATGCATGAAAATCCTAACCTCAAAAAAATCACCCGTTATTAAACCACAAAATAAAGGGCCAGCTCGCAACGACTGACTGGCGCAATGACTGAGCTTTCTTATTGAGTTATTTAATATCCTGATTGCAGGGCAATGATCGGCATGTTTCATGGCGCATGCCAGTAAATTTTCACTCTCAGCCTGAAAGGATGACATGCAAAGCATCAGGTGCTTAATGTAAAAATAAAAAAACTGCATATAGATTTACATATATATATCTGTATAAACATACCACGAAATTTATTGTACAAAACGTTTTTGTGGAAAAAAGTGCAAAACGTATAAAAAATTTAATGGAAAAGTGTTAAAGTTCAATTTGTAAAAATGTACGAAAATACTTACGCATGTCGCTACATGTTACGTGCAGCATTATAAACACACATACACATGCATCTGCATATACAAGATATCAACCGAAATTCTCATTAAAATTAAACACGCGGGGGGCTGTACAGTGTACACTCTTCCTACGCGGCGATTTTCCGCCTGCTCTATTGCATATTGGTGTGTGTGTGTGTATGTGCTACCACATATTGCGCATAAATCACGTGCTCACGGGCAACTGGCTTCAACCTGACTGCCAACATTGGCGGAAAATGTGACATTTGGCTGCCTTCCGCTGTGCCACCTGCCCTCCATCCCTTCACTTTAATCCCTTTCAATCACCACTCGCGGCACCAGCACTTCGCGGACGATGAAGCCTATGGTGTATTGTTGAAAAGTTTTATCGGTAATTTCGTGCAAAAAATTATTGTTAATGGACGCAAGTATTTTTTTTGTGTGTATATTTGTATGTAAATCAGTTAACATTTTGGAAGCAGCTGTGAGAAAATTATTGAAATTTACAGATCAATGTCAACATGATGACGGTGGTATACACACCGTGTCATAATTATAAGCTCACCACATATTGACAAGTTTTGACCACTAATTTTTTATTATTTAGCTTGAATTATTTTTTTGTTAAAAATTAGTTTATTATTTAGCAAAGCCCGAATAAATCAAGGTTTTTGTGCAATATTAAAAAAAAAAATCCACTAATTTTCGTAAAATTTTCGAGTTTTCAATTAGATTTCTTAGTAATATTTTGTAGCCAATTCAATAGAGTGGAAATTTGAGGTAGCTAGGACAGAGAACGTTTATANCGACCAATATTTTGTCTACGTCGTGTCATTTTTGTTTCTACAATTGTTCACTGAAAAGAACGTGTGAAGAATAGTGTTTATACCTTCGCCCGTTGTAAAGTTAATTAGAAGAAGATGTGATGACGCTCAACAAAATCACTATAATATTTCTCCTATTTGACTGCGTTATGATGTCACTGTAATGGTATCATTGCAAAAATGTCAAATAATTTTTTTTTTTTTCTAATTTTGTTACCATCAAACGGGAAAAAAATTTGATGAAAATACCAACACTATTTGTCCACTGTACTCGATTCTATGCGCACTTTCTTCTTAATTGATCGTGGCTAAATGACGTCACTATTGAACAAATTTTGAAGAAAATTGATTTTATTTCTTTGTTTAAAATAACTTTCATAGGTATTTTGTTGTCCTTTTTTCCATCCAGAAAATCTTTTGTATATACTCACGTAAATTTACCGCTATACTGTTTTTTTCTCGGAACGCATTACTTTGAAGAG
>NW_016215572.1:0-1685 GCF_001687245.7 Rhagoletis zephyria | reverse complement strand
GAACAAATTAATATACCCTTGTGCACAAGTGCGCTCGGGTATAAACATATAAATACATATATTTAACACATACATATGTACATACATATATGTGCATCGCGCATTTACTATAAAAGTATGATAATTACGGTGACCATCCGTCCTTTATTTTAAAGGACAGTCCTTTATTTTAACCCCCTGTCCTTTATAATTTTTTTCAAAATAAAGGACGCCTTTTGTCCTTTATTTCTTAAACTGTCCTTTAAATCGGCTCTGCATTTTTCAGAGGTATTTTTTCAACGGAGAATATAAAAAATAAAAATTTCCCTTAAAAAATATAATGAAAACCTTCCCCAGTTTGTTTCGCACCTCACTTAAGGGTTTCTATTTAATCGGTTATCTTTGTATAATCTATAAAGCACAGGGAAAGTTGGAAGGATGGTGTTGCACGCTGAGTTTCCAGTTCCACTGAAAGAGAACAATAAACCCCCTGCTGCTTAGTGGTTCAAAACTGGCATTTAGTGTTCGTAATTCACTGGAGCCTTCATTTTTCATTTCATTTGATTAATTTTTATTTTTTTTTATGAAAGCTTACAATATTTGCAAGAGACCAGTTAAGCCTGATTTCTGAATTTTTATTTGATTATATTCAATTTTTTGTGCAAAATGCAGAAAAAGTACCAATTTTGAAGAAAATGTACTCTCCTGTTCCAGTTAATAAATGTTACATAACAAAAACTAGTTGAAAACAATTGTACGGTTCTTCCAAAAC
This sequence comes from Rhagoletis zephyria, assembly GCF_001687245.7. Taxonomy (NCBI): domain Eukaryota; kingdom Metazoa; phylum Arthropoda; class Insecta; order Diptera; family Tephritidae; genus Rhagoletis; species Rhagoletis zephyria. The sequence continues at coordinate 934 of NW_016215572.1, read as the reverse complement.
AAAAAAAAATACACAAACAAAATTTTGAAATGTTATAAAAAATTGTCACCAAACTAAATAGTTTTTTGTTTGCTTTTTATTAAAAATTGGTTGAAAAATGAAGGTTTCGGTGGATTATGAACATTAAATTCCAAATTTTGAACCACTGTGTGCTGGCTTCGTCGTGCAGTATGAATTATCGTAAACGCATTTTGGTAGCAAGGGATGGCGAAGTCCTTGAAAGGGATTTGGCTTCATTTTTTCGCTACAGTAGGGGAACTTGTACAATTAAATAATACAATTAACTGTAAATATTTGATTTAAATTAAGATATGGGTAACGTACTTTTATCATACGAGTTCTATGTACGTATTCCCAAATCATTTTGAAAAAAATGTCCTTTATTTTACGTTGGTTAATATGGTCACCGTAATCATAATACCAAAAAAGCAAAAATCGGGTTACGTATGCAAGAATGAACATTAGCTCTTTCTTATTATGTGTAAAAATTTCATAGCTGTAACGATTACCAGTAGCTCACTTGAACAAAATCAGCCTTATCCTGAGTTTCGCCAAAAAAAAAATCACCCGAAAAATAATCATCCGCGCATAGTATGTAAACTCACGGAAACAAATGATAAAGGTAATATGTATTAATTCCCTTTCAAAACTTTAAAACTGGTTTTCTCGAGTTTTTAGTTTTTTGAGTTTTGAAAATACTGAAGTAAATTTCAAATAAAAAATTTCAAAATTAAATAAAACAAATGANTATGTGTAAAAATTTCATAGCTGTAACGATTACCAGTAGCTCACTTGAACAAAATCAGCCTTATCCTGAGTTTCGCCAAAAAAAAAATCACCCGAAAAATAATCATCCGCGCATAGTATGTAAACTCACGGAAACAAATGATAAAGGTAATATGTATTAATTCCCTTTCAAAACTTTAAAACTGGT
>NW_016215571.1:0-1685 GCF_001687245.7 Rhagoletis zephyria | reverse complement strand
GTAACTACTTTCGTGCAGCGATGGCCGCTTTATATGTCAACTAACTTGTTACTAACTAATTTTGGACAAAAAGTATATCAATAAAGAAATATTTAGTTTATTTATTTTTATTTATTTTATATTCAACATTGCATCTTTGTTTATTTGTTTACATTTACCGCAGTAGGTGGTCCTCAGTATATTGGAATTCCGTCAGATATAACATCGAAATGATAATATAGAATTTCGAACTTCATTTTATTTGTCCTGAATTCGAAAAAGAATTTGTGAAGTGCAGAGAAAAAATTTATTTAAAGTAGTTTTTGTAGGAGGATTTTTAAATAGAAACTTGTAAAGAAAACAAACTCCCGATTGCGTCTGCTTGACGCCTGCACGACTTTACAACTTACTTTTAGTTGGTTTGGTCATAGCTAATTAAAAGTGAGGTATGTATCGAAATCCCGCCAAAAGCTATAAGTGGGTTATTTTTAACAATTGATAATTTTTCACTGCAGGGTACATACATACATATGTACATACTTAGTTGCGATAGGAAGCGTATTTGCGTAAAAAGCGCCGCGTAATTGCGTATGAATTTGAGTGACAGCGTGTTTGCACGGGGATTTATAAATACAAACGGAAATATATATGTAAGTATGTTGGTATATATGTATATATTTATTAGAGATATTCCATGTGAAATTTAAAAGAAAGTACTTCTTGAAGTAACTACTTTCAAAGTCAATGTGCGCCTTTACGAAATGAACATGACGGCAAAAAACTTCAAATTTTTTGGAAAGAAGTAGATATACAAAATTAAATAGCCAACCATATCAGGTATTTTTTAACAAATTCCATAGCCATAAAAGCATTAATTTTTTCGAAATTTAATTTTCAACCAAATATTTTTGCGTTAAGTACAATGATTATACAATGGTACTGTTTTTTTCTTGTATGCCATTATGTCAGCTTTCAAACACATATTTTTCAATATTTGTATCTTCTTCCTATCGAGAGATTTACGATTTTGTCCATCGACACTGCCAAAGCGAGCACTGTGCGGCGCTTACCAAGTGCGAAAAACTAAGAAATTTTAGCCCCCCATACAGAAGCTTCTATTCAATTGTTTAAGGCCACAACATTATTCTCGAAAATGCATTGTCTAATCTTTAGAAGACGCTGTTTTTAAACTTTTTGCTTACCTAAATTTTTCATCGCATCAGGTTGACAGGGAATGTGCCATACACATTTTGTCTGTCCATATGCACATCTATGTATATGCGGACACACACATATTTACGTATTTAAATGCGTAAGTACATTATTTTCTTTTCTATAAATAAACTTTCAAATTTGTAAGTACAACGCGAAAATGGTTTCTTTGACTGCTGTCTATGAAAATTAATCAGTGGCAAAAATTTACAACAAAACTTCGACTTCTGAAAGCGCCGACAATAATGTGCAAACATTTTAGAGATTTTAACACCTTTCAATGTCCGGCCTGCAATATTGCCTTTTATTTATGCCCAAACATATGTATGTATGTACATATTAATGCTTAAAATTAACCAAATCAAGCATTGCTTGAATATTTTGTTATTGCCAACCCAAAAAAATATATTTTTTAAACAGTGTGTCTAGTAGAAACGTGTTCGCAATAACTGGGAATTTATTTCCACAATTCGATTCAAACCAAACGCGTTGGC
>NW_016215570.1:0-1685 GCF_001687245.7 Rhagoletis zephyria | reverse complement strand
CGTGTTTGTCACAGACACGGTTTATGTCAAAAATTTTCAAGTGAAACTAGTTTCTAAAAATTATTGTATCATGAGGTAGAACCGCTGAGAGCAAGGCGAATTTATATAAGGTGGTGTTACTAGCTCAGCTGATTTCGTGTATGTGTTTCGCCGCACGGCTTCTGATATCAAATTGAAAAATTTTGTTTGAATTTCTACACACACTCTTACAGATTTTGACAGTTTATGCCGCCANATATTAATTCGCCTTGGCTGAGAGTTACTTTTAAAATTCTTGACGTTTCCAACCATTTTAATTTTTAAATTTACTCACAAACTCACACACACATTTTCATTTTCAACCTCAAACAACAACAATTTCTAACAATTTCAATTTTTTATTTTCAATTTTATATGATTTTGAAATGCTCCCGACAAATTGAGAGAACGGTTCTACCTTGTTATGTTTTTATCATGGAAATCACTTCTACCTTGTTATGCCTTGTTTTTTTGTAGAAAATCCAGATAAAAAAACAACTGACAGATGGAAAAAGAACTTTGATTATTCCAAAAATATAATTAAACCACGGCACATTGAACAGGTAGTATCAGTATAGCAGCTGATTTGATTTTTTTTTCAAATTATTTGTTCTCGAAAATTTCAAATATTTTTAATTTCTTCTCACAAAAATTCTAAATAATTAAAATCTATTTGCATGTGGAACCTTTTTTCATACAAAACCAGCGATTGAATAGCAGCTTTTGGAACGCTCACCCAACTCAGCAGCACAACCGCTGATTACTCAGCCTGGCCTCAGGATGGATTAATGCTTCGAGAAGCAGACGAATTTACTAAGAAAGAAAGTTGCAAAAATTTTTATTCTTTTATCAATTTAAATTTTTTATCGTTTTTGTATATCACATGGCATGCTTTGATGTAGAAGAAAAAATCACACAAACAGTTTTTGACACTTTCAATACCAGAAGTAACAACAAAATACAGGCAAATGTTGTTTTTGCTCAAATGCTCTAAACCTGTTTGACAGGCCTTTTTACTTATGAAAAGTCTAACAAAATATAGGAAAAGCATCGTCTTTAAAAACTGCTCCGCATATTGGACACAGCGCCTTTGTATGAATTTTATCTGCTTGCTTTTTAATATGTTAAAAACATTGCTGGAAAACTTTAAAATGTTTGCATGCAACGTTGTCGCAATAAACAAATGAAGTAATAAAATGTCTTTCTCGCTTTATTTTCCGACATTCGGTTGCCTTGTAGTCACATTTTATAGGCAAATTTTCAAATAAGGCAGTGGCACCTGGTAAATTCCACTATGGGATGCATGCAATAACACCATACACAATAATTCCCATTACTTGGACATTAAAAAGCAGTTTCAGAAGTGAACTAGTTTTATTTTATTATTTTTCTTTTTTCTAAGTGGTTATAATGCCACCAGTGCATAATTGCGAAAGGAGAGGAGGAGTCGGGGGATGCGAGCGCGATGGCGAACGCGGACCGCCGCGACGCTGGGCAACTTCAAAATTATATATTTACAAATTCGTCCATTTTACTTGTTCATGTACTACCTTTTGTCAAATGTAACTGGGTCACTACCTACATATGTGCACTATTTTGCTTTATTACTCAAATTGTCAAGTTTAAAAGTTGATCTTATTGCTCAACGAGAAATGAAATAAAGCAAA
>NW_016215568.1:0-1685 GCF_001687245.7 Rhagoletis zephyria | reverse complement strand
GTAAATATTGATTTAACCATTTAAATAATTTGAATTTAATTTTTAAACACTTTAACACTTAAACACTTTAAAAATATTCTTAACTTTCAAACTAAGGATCTCTTAGGATTCATTCGCTTGACGTCCATATTTTAATACTTCATATAAATTAGACTTTTCAAACAGGTGGCAACCCTCTTCAAAATGTTTACAAACTACTACGTNGTACTTAAACTTTATCGCCTGTCACCCATACATATTTCTATTACCTAATTCCCTTAATTCAAATTGAATTTGATTTTTTAACAGGCGGCAACCCTCATAAAGTTCAGTTAAGAAACAAAGATTTTCAAAACTATTTCCATTAATGCCCATTTTGTTGTAATTGGTTTAGCTTTTTAAATAATTTGAACTTAATTTTTTTAAATGTGGCAACTCTTCGAAAAAGTTAAACCTTATTGCACCCATACAGCCAGAACCCTTTGATTTCGCACAGCACTTTTGAAAATCCAACGAACGGCGTGGATCTGGTGGCATTGAATATTAAATTATTTGAATGCAATTTTTTATCAGGTGGCAACTCCTTTCGAAAAAAATAAAACCAGTTTTCACATCTACAGGCCAAGCGCTTTAATTTGACACCCCATTTTTGAAGATCGAACGAACCGTCCAGATCTTTTATGCGGAACAAAAAATGCCTTCACGTATTATTTTGAACTTAATTTTTTAAAAGGTGGCAACTCTTCGAAAAAAGTAAACCATATTGCCATTTAATTTGACGTCTCACTTTTGAAAATCGAACAAACGGTGTGGATCTGATGGCATTGATTATTAAATTATTTGAACGCAATTCTTTATCAGGTGGCAACTCTTTTCAAAAAGGCACATATACAGACCAAGCGCTTTAATTTGACACACCATTTTTAAAAATCGAACGAACGGTGCAGATCTTTTATGCTGCACAAAAAATGTCTTCGCGTATTATATATATAGATAGATGATATTTTGGTCAGTTTTGACTATTTTTCTTTTCTTTATTTAATATTTGTTATCTTTTTACAAACGCCTAAGACATTATATAACAAGCNAGATGATATTTTGGTCAGTTTTGACTATTTTTCTTTTCTTTATTTAATATTTGTTATCTTTTTACAAACGCCTAAGACATTATATAACAAGCACCATATAAATCCGCATTTCAAACTTTGTACAAAGATTATAAAAATTCAACAAACTTTGACAATTACACCCAAAAATTTTAAACTTTTTAGCATCGTACAGTTTCATAAATAAAGTAACTCTTCTTCTTACGTTTTTTTTTTGGCAGGCTGTAGGTATGTTTTTGGTTAGTGTATTGGTGTTTTTGATTCAATGCGTTAGTGTATTTTGAACAAATTCTAATAGAAATGAAACAAATTATAAAAGATAAGAGCTAATGCCAAAAAACAGGTGATCTCAGCTGTGTTTTTACTTAGGAAACTGTACGATGCTTTTTAGTCCGAGTTTTTAGAAAAATTTTAGGTATGCAGTTTTATAGCTCATTAAATTTGATTACGATAAAGTGCGCGTTTCCAGACGCTAGAAAATCGCGTTGATTTTTAATAATTTTTTTGACAGAATATACTTTCAGCTTCGAAACGTGAGTGTGTAGGTGGTATTCCGAACATACATATTGTGGTTGTTCACGCTTAGCTGGTTATCAGGTT
>NW_016215567.1:0-1685 GCF_001687245.7 Rhagoletis zephyria | reverse complement strand
CACAAACTTGGCCCAATTTCGGCTCAGCTCTAGCTCCGAACCAGAGGGGGTAGAGTCGGTGGTGCGCTGATACCTACTTCCTCTTCCTCCTCTTCCCCCTCTTCTACTTCTCCCCCAGATCTTGATCACGAGGAAGAGAGCTGCAAAGGCAACTGCCCCCAAGAGCGCTCCGAGACCGGCCACCATCACCCGCTCCTTGTTGAGGATGGAACTGGGCGTGGGAGTGGACGAGGGAGGAGAGTAGGTGCACTGAAAGTACTGGTCAGCTGGGACTGCATTTAAAGAGACCAAGTTCTGTTCTCTCTGGAGCAGTTTCCTTTGAGGATTATCCAGCAGCAGCACCAGTGGATGCTCGATCTCGGTACTGTCGTCTCTCTTCTCGATCATGGTCATCCACTGGTGAACAATGCCCGCAAAGGCGAAACCAAAGTGGAAAGGGTTCTCGCGACTGACAACGAATATTTCGGGAAGGAACAAGACTTCCAGCGAGAGGAGATTGTTGTCTGTGATGGTGTGTAATTACACAAATTAGAAGAGAACAAAACAAGCTCAAACTTACACTTTGCCAATCTCATCTCTATCACTTTTTTGCCATTCTTCTCTGTCTCCACAAAGATGAGCATCGGCACTGTCGCCGTCTCCTCAAAGTCCGCTGAGCCCATTGAGCCAACCACCATGTCGTCCTTGTGCAGGCCACAGTCGACGGGATTTGCCTCCTCCTCCTTTTCAACCACTGACGAAGAACAGTAGTGTCGCCCATCCTGCAGACGGACCAGGGCGCCCACAAATGGCTGGCTGACATTGAGCATGGCGAACCGAATTTGCCCCATCAGCTGTTGTCTTTTGTTGTTCTCCCCCTCCTGTTCCAGCTTCGCCATCCACCGAAGCCAGGGAACAGTCTCCACTGTGACGTTTGCTTCAAAGTCTCCTGGCTCCTTGATCTTCAGTCCACCATCGGTGTTGTCCACTGTGGTATTATCTAGAGGAAGGCGATGGTAGTCGGTGGTATTGGTGGTCGGATTGCGAATGAGGACGTGCAGTGTTCCATCGAGGGCGGTGGCTGCCTGCAGGAGGTCAAAGTTGGCCAGTTGATTGCAAAGCTGGTTAAGAAGAAAGAGAAGCTCGTTCCAATCTTATCAAAAGGTAACCTTCTTCACCACTTACCGAGGGTGACTCTTCCTGGGCTAAAGTGAGGACACAGACAAGCAGCAGCAAGGCTATTACACTTTGTAGCATCAGTTTGANGGAAGAGCTGACGAATCACTGTGTGTAGTTGTTCATGTTTAGTAGACCAAAGATTTAGAACTTTTAGTTGTTTGGTGCTGACTTATCGCGGCAAAAATAATGTGCAAAAAATGGTGGCAGAAGTTCTATCTTCAATTTTACAAACGCGTTTCTGCTCCATCACAAATCATCGATCGCGTTCATTTTGGCTTGGGCGAACCAAAATCGAGCAATCGATGAACGGTTTTCGGTCATGTGCCTTATGAAAACAAAAAAGTGCATGTTATCTGTTACCAAATTGCTTTAGATTGCTTCTCCGCAGTGAAGTGAAAGTCAAAAGACTGTCTCAACTTCAATCGTCAATATCTCGGGAACTAAAGGAGCAATTAGTGTCCGGTTTGGATAAAAAGGATCCTGGTGGTATCCTGGTGCACCAGAAGGGCGTAAAAAGAACCAACGCC
>NW_016215566.1:0-1685 GCF_001687245.7 Rhagoletis zephyria | reverse complement strand
GCGCAAAATCGGCTTACGCAACCAAGAATCACTAAAATTAGTAGAAACATATAAACGATAGCCGTTGGAGGGCGGCTTCAGTGGCAGGCGACTTAGAACAAAAGATCGGGCAAAATGAGAAAAAATTTTGTTGAATAAAGAAGACTGGCGGATATTGAAAGGCGGGAATTGAAGAATGACGATAGCCCATCTAAGATAAATGAAGACGACAAGTGTTGAAGAAAATAAAGGAAAATATAAAAGAAAGGGCTGAAACCAAAATTCCATGGCGAAGTAGAATAATAAAGGGACGGTGGCAAGCTGAGCACAGTGCGTGCAACAAAATTAACTTAAGCGGATTCGCCATGTAAATAAAGTAAGAAGCAGCCGTAGAAAGGGCAGCGATTAACGTCCTAAGAGAATTAAGAGGGTAAGATGAAGCAAGCAACAAGAACGCGTTAAGCTGACAAGTAAAAAAAGGGAAACAAAAGCCATTTAAGTGAGTGCCCGTGAATGCCGCATGAAACACGCTAAGACTTAATTAACGAAAGCCACGGCAAAAGTGGACAAGAAAAGCGAAGAGAAGATAAAAGCAATAAAAAGAAAAAAATTATACGCATTCGCATGCTGAACAAAAAGTTATATAACAGGAGGAGAAGAGCTGAGGCAGCGTAAGCTAATGGCGTGTGGCTCTACACTGGTATGCTCTAACCTGCCTGCCGAACATATTTACAAGCCCACACACACACACTAACACATTTGCAAGCACAACCCGCTAAAAGCGTGTTAATTAGCCGCTCATGTTTTCGGTTAGCGGCCATGTTGCAAGCAGCTTATGCAGCAAAGTAGGTAGGGCCCACAAGCACACATACATATGTACATATACTTACAGCTAAGGGCGCACCAGCCACCACCAAACGTAGGCAAAGCAAAGCAAAGGTTAATGTCAACTTATGTCAGTCGAGAGGACGCTAAAAAGACAGAAAGAAATACGCGCAAACGGCGGCTAAAATAGGCAAATGGCCCGCGCCTGCTAAGTGGCAATGAAACTTGGTAACTTGGAAAATATTTGCATACAAGCGTGCTGCAGCAGCAAGAAGGCCAACAACAGTGCTAGGAAAATTACAAAACAAAATAAGAACAGTGACAGCGACATTCAAGATGGCAACAGAAGCGCCGCAACTGCAACGCGGCCGCCATCAATCACTGGCAAGGCGCTCACAAGCCACAACGCGGCGTGCAAGCTCGGCAACTACATACTTGGTTGACGGTTGACGGGCATTGCAAACTCAACTTGACAGCTGACATTGGAGCCATTTGGCGCTACGTAACACTGGCAGTAGCAGCTGCAGCAGCGTTGGAGCGGTGCTTAAATGTCGCTGAGGGGCGCGTTCGCCTTAGGGTGCTCTGCGGCAATTGCGAAACCGTTATTGCTTTTACTATTTACTATTTTTTTTCTATTTATTTGGTGGCCTTTATTGATCTGCTTCCGCTTTGACACGTACAACATATTGCCTAACGTTGCATGCCTCAAGAAATGGCAATTTATTTTAAACTCTTTTTTTCTCGCAAATGCAGGCACAGCAGACAATATTGCAAGTAGCTTAAATGTTGTTGGCAATTTAAAACTTTTTTCGTCGCCTGACTTGTCGTCGTTGTACTTATACGGGAAGTGACTTTATTTCCTTTTGCTGGTCGGTCAACAG
>NW_016215565.1:0-1685 GCF_001687245.7 Rhagoletis zephyria | reverse complement strand
CCTATGCAACAGCTCAGTGAACATCACAGCCATGAGAAGGTGCCAACAGGGAGGTGTTCTTTCTCCTCTACTCTGGTCTCTAGCCGTGGATGACCTCTTAACAAAACTTCCCTCTTAACCTAGTAATTATTGTGTCGGGAAAATTCAGCAGTACTGTACCAGACGTTTTGAGTGCAGCTCTGTTCGTGATATTGAACTGGGTTGCCAATAAGAACCTCCGCATAAACCTGCAAAAGGCTGTTTTGACACAGTTTACAAGAGGTTACAAGCCGAACATTGGTTCGGTTACTCTTTGTGATACTGTGCTTGAATACTCTGACGAAGTCAAATACTTATTTCGGGGTTACCTTGGATAATAGATTAAGTTGGAATTCTCATCTAGACAAAACTCTTAGCATAGCCACCCGACCCATGTGGACCTGTCAAAGACGTTGCGCTCCAACATGGGGTCTAAACTCTAAACTAATAGAATTGCTACACCGGAATGTTGGAACATTGGAATGTTTCAGTAAAACAAAGCCAGAGAAACTACTACTCACCAGCTTTATTTCCTGTTTTATGAAATAAATCAAGCGGGCGTTATTTCCTTTTCATTGGGAAATAACGCCCGCGGCCACGTCTGAACGAACTCCAAAGGATGGTTCGACTTTCGGTGACGGGAGCAATGAGAATGCGTCCAACCGCGGCCTTAGAGTTGCTTTTAAACTGGACCCTACTCCACTACTACTTTTAAAAACCAGACACAACACAAAGATGTTTTGAGCAAAATACCAGGTCTATGAATCTGCGAGTTCTCCGACGCTATGCCAAAGGAAATCTGCTTTGGAAGGAAATTTCAGGTCGGAATTCCAGACCGAGATGTCTGGCCAAATAGTTTACCAGAACTAGATCCCAGATATGTACACGGATACACAGAGGGATCAACGATATCCTGGCGGCCACAAGGTTCATCAAGGAGAGCTTTGGCACTATTCAACTCTTGTCTGCATGGAGAACGGTATTACTATGGAGGGTACTTGTGGAGCTCGAACCGTTTTGCAGACTCACGAGGTCCTCCTCGAGGCTTAAAATAGAATCGTGGGTAAACTGAGAACTCAGTAAGCACTTGGGAGTGGTACCGAGCCTTAAAGAGGCCAGACTTTCGCTAGGAAATATATACGTCTTCGGAACAGAACCGATATCAAGTTACTTGTTGACTATCTGACGAGCTTGGTATTCCCACTGAGACGACTTGCCGTCTTTTCCTTGAAGACGAGAAGATGTCGGAACACATTATGTTTGATTGTCGGACATTAGCCAGACTAAGACTGCAATGCTTCAGTTCTTCCACAGTCGATACCTTATAGGTTAGGAATTCATCTACCAAGGGACTTTTCGCATTTTTAAGGGAGGCCGTCAGGGTTAGGAATCATCGCAGGGATACAAAAGGTCTTCTAGATCGCGGCGTCCCTTTCTGTTACACCCAAAATGTTTACATTACATTACAATCTATTGGCCGCCTGTCTGGGTCTACTCTAGCCTTGGAAGCAGATGGCAATTCCACAAACCCCTGAATCCCTCCGATGAAGTGACGGTGTTAATTACGAATTGACCACCATGCTTAAAGTAGTCTTTTTCTTTAAATTTAGCCGTACTGCTAGGAAAATTTAGATCTTCTTGGGGAACAAAGAGGTGGCGGTAAGATG
>NW_016215564.1:0-1685 GCF_001687245.7 Rhagoletis zephyria | reverse complement strand
CCAACTTTCGATAAAACCGAATTTGTTTAAAATTTAAAAACAACATATCAGTTTTCGCGTAATTTCAAATGCACAAACAAGCACATTTTAAAGCGGTGTGAGAAAACTATTAACAGGTTTCTTTTTTACATGTTCGGGAAAATGAGCGTAACGCAAAAAACATATTTTCGTGCGCGAAACTAATCGTCAAATCCAGAGGTGGGCACTTTTTTGCCCGCGCAGCAGCAAAAGTGCTAGCGCGGGCGAGAGAAAGGGAAAAACAGTTTACGGGAGGAAGGGTATGAAAAGTTGCGAAAAAATTATTTATGTCTCCACCGACATCATGCTCATCCCAGTACGGCTGCGGTAATCAGCGTTGCCGTTTTGCTTAAATCTAAGTAAAATTGCTTAAGTTTTTCCTCACTGTTAAAATGTTAAACTGTTCTTCGTTTTGCTAAGTATTTTTATTAAAATAGTCAAAAAGGATAATTTTCCTCAACAATTCATAGTCAGAAGAGTTACTATTTAGATAATTTTTAAAAATTCCTTTAAGGAAGTAAGGAAGACTGTCAGCAAATGTTGCTCTACGCGATTCCCGATCTGCGGTCGTCGCATTTTCAAACCTCCGAGTCTGCCATGAAATCGCTTCTCATAAAAACCATTGCCGTTCGGAGGCGACCTAGAACTTTAGGTCCCTTCATTTGCGTGACAAAATCAACGCGCATATTTTGGATAACATGATGCCTAAGGCTTTCTGCACATTGGTCCTCCAATCATAGTTACTTCATCGTCACAATCATGATGCAACGATTACATGACGACTACACTTTCGCACACTCGATCGTGATATTTCAATTCATTTGGCGTCTAAAAAGTGACTTGGAGAAGGTTTTTTCTGTTTTCCTGGTTGATATTTTCGCGAAATATATACAAAAACCTGCAATTTTTTAAATATGGACTGTGCTGCAACAATTCTAGACATAATTTTTCAGTAATATCTCTTCTTTTCTTCTCCTGAAATGTGTTTTTGCATGAACACAGAGACTTTTTACAATTGCGTCATGTTTTATAGTTAAAACCTCACGTTTATTGAATTTTATTGCAGTTATCCACTTTTTAATAATTTCGACAGATTTTATGCCAAAGGCACTAATTTGTATGCAATTTTAATGCCACCTGTTAAAAAAGTTTAATTAAATTAATACGCGGAAACGACTAAACGTATTTGCATGTAATTTTGCACANAACGGATTTGCATGAAATTTTGCACATAGATAGCTTATGACCTAGGTTAGAAAGTAGGCTACTTTTTTTAATAGTTGCCACCTGTTAGAAATGTTTAATTTAATTAATACGCGGAAATGAGTGAACTGATTTGCATGGAAGTTTTCACACAGATATCTTATGAGCTAGGTTGAAAAATAGGCTACTTTTTTAAGAGTTACCACCTGCTAAAAAAGTTTAATGAAATTAAAACGCGGAAATGACTGAATGGATTTGCATGAAATTNGATTTGCATGAAATTTTGCAAGCAGATAGCTTATGACCTACAGTGTAAAATAGGCTAATTTGTTGGAAGAGTTGCCACCTGTTAAAAAAGTTTAATTAAATTAATACGCGGAAACGACTTAACGGATTTGCATGAAATTTTGCATATGCTTATGACCTAGGTTAGAAAGTAGGCTACTTTTTTAAGAGTTGCCACC
>NW_016215563.1:0-1686 GCF_001687245.7 Rhagoletis zephyria | reverse complement strand
AAAAAAAAATTCTGAAAACCTGTTATATGGAAAAAAGGCGTAGGACAATCAGTAAAAAAATTCTCAAAAATCAAAGCGATTTTTTAGAGATTTGAAATTTACACATTATTATACTTATTATCAAAAATTTCGCGATTTTTCTGAAACTTTGTAGATTTTTCTTAATTTTTTCTTAATTTTCGTAAACGTACGTAGCAACATATCAAATTTGTTGATAGAGCCAGAGAGAGTAGAAACGGCAACACGCAAATGCCATAAGGTAGATCATGTCAGCGTCAACGTACGTTTACGCTACGTCGTTGACTAATTTCGCCTTTAGGTGAATCACAAGGCGTGTTGAGCGTCTTAATATTTTAAGTCTTGAAAGATTTCTATTAGAGATTGATTTTCTGCCTGACACGGCTCACGCTTTTTCACGTTCGTGAGCGTGATCGGTTTTGAGAGAAAAATTACGTACCTTCCGTGATCGTGCTTGACTGAAATTTTTTCTGGCGTGGGCGTGCGTGAATTAGTTTTCCTTCAATCACGTAATTCTCGAAAATTGAGTCCTAACTGCCTAAAAGATGTAAGCGACATTTTTTTTTTAATTTTCTTTTTGTTGCAGAAACGTTACTAGAGCATTAAAATTAAAATTTTCAAAAAATGTCGCTTCCATCTTTTTGACGGTTAGGGCTTGATATGTATGTATGTACATTAGGGTGGTCCTTTAGAAAAAACAAAAAGCTTTGTTTTCATTTAACACCCAAAATCGATAATACTAAATTCGAAGATATCACATGTAATCTGAAGTTTGCCCCCTGTGGGACACGCCTTAACCGTTTCCAATCGGGATCAAAATTTAGATGTGATACCTTCGACTATAGTAGCCTCGACGTAGGGGTTGAGGCGTAGGAAAACTGATGTAAAAATTTGCTTTAGGGACCACCATAATGTACATATGTGTATTTTCAACCGAAATAAAATCTTAAACTACATACAGTATCTAGTAGTTTAACTTATTTACTGTATTCACTTTTGACGAATTCAAAGGTACAACAGATGAATCTGCAGAAACAGTTTTTGAAGACATTAATGCGGAAATACAGATTTATTTCAAAAAATTAGAGAACAAAAGCTCTGGTGATGTTTTAAAATTGTGGGAGTAAGCTAAATATTCGCCACTTCTTAAAAGCCTTTCAAATTTCGGCTAGCTCAGCAACTATTGAAAGTCTTTTTCCTGTGTCAGGCTGGCTTGATGAAAACCTCGACACAATATTATTTTTAAACTAAACTATGAGTTTGTCTTTTTAAAATTACATTGAATGAATACTGATGTGAATTCTTTTCTATGAAATTTGTAAAAAAAAAACTAGTGCGTTCATTTCAGGCAAGGCTTTGGGCCAATACTCGTCCGATAAAGCTTATTTATATGCAATTTTTAATTTGAAAAAAAAAATAATAATAATGTCCGTGAAGAAGCATGCGTGATTAAAAAATTACGACGCTTAACACGCCTTTTGAATTCCCTAATTGTATTTATTCGCATTCACCTAAGTACATAGTTATGGTATTCACAAGTTTTCGTAAGCGTCGTAATGTCACAAAGTTATAAAAAATTGTATGTAAAATAACGGTTAAAATTCCTTTCGAGGATTTGTAACTACATCCAAATGTTTGCAATATACCATACGAATCTCTTAAAATGAT
>NW_016215562.1:0-1686 GCF_001687245.7 Rhagoletis zephyria | reverse complement strand
AAGCACTGTCTCTTACACACTGAAAAAAAGTAATAAGAACTCTCAAAAAGCAAAATCGCTACACCGAAAAAATGGTTTGAAAAACCGCATAAAAATAAACCGCATAAAAAGAGACCTGAGTGTATACGTAAAACGTAATAAAAACTGAATTGGCATATTTTCTTAATAAAGAGCAACAAACTCCACTCAATTTCCCGATGTTATAAAAGTTGGTCCATTTTTTAACCGGAAAAGAAATTGGAAACGGCAAACATGCCCAGGAGCTGCTCCAAAGATGTGAAAAACTTGATGCGACTAATCAACGAACATTTGAATTTGCATTGATGGCGAGGATATGTGGGTCAGTGTTGCCAGAACTTCTTGGACCAACCGGCTAAATTGGAAAAAAAACAAAACCGGCTAAAAACGGCTACGATTGCCAGACGTAGTGATTTTATCAGTACAGTACTGGTTTTTCAGCTCTTGTACTGATTTTATTCATTTCTTCAATCACTACGCTAATGTCCTGATTTTTCTAAATTTGTACTGATTTGTACTGAATTTTCAATTCAAACAAAATACTTTATGGTTTATTATTTTTAAGATTTTTACATAACGTTGGAAATTCCTTAAACTGTACTTTGAAAAGTAAGAAGAAAATAATTTAATTATAGTTGACATGTTTCAGATAATGTTTGATATGACCAAGAAATTAATACAACAAAAATATCAATTGTTTTATGGGCATATCACCGGGTCGTTACGTACCAGTTGCGATAATATGATGGAGGTTTAATTATTTAAAAAGAGGCTGGCGTTTTTTGGTCGAGTGTTGCTAGTTGTCTCGAAAATAACTTTCAGTTTAATAACAACAAAATTTAATATTCGAATGGCTTTTGCCCATAATTTACAATTCTTATTTCACTGACATTGTAAAAGGGTTTTGCATACAAGGCATAGAGTTAGATACTCTTTTTAGCGAATTCTTAGTCTTTCAAAGTTTTTGCGTAGTTGAAAAAGTTAGTTTAAGCTATGGGGAAATATAGACGAAGTCCTTAAATAGTGGTACTTTTCCACAACTTGAAAAAATTTGTATTTTTTTTTCAATACCACACTCGAACGAAGCAACTGAGAGGATCTTAAGTACAAAGTTTGCTTCCTGGCGCAAAGATAGATAAACGTCCCAATCGAAAATGTTTCATTTAAATATGCTCGTAAATATTCATTGACGACTCTGTGGTTACGTTCGATAGTACCCACAGTTTCATGATAATCTGCGGTTGAAAAATCGTGTTTAACCTTTAAAAGTTTGGTTCATTTGGAACAAAAATTTTATATTCAGTGCTTAAATCAGATTTAATTGAATTCATTACACCGTAAGTTAAGACAAAGCTTCAACTTTCCCACGACAGCCGGTTCTACGTATCGGAATGACTCGGGTTCTACCCGACCAAGGGCTGTTGTTTCGGTGATCTAACCCCGTTTAGGTCGGCGAAGTATCTCAGAAGTTGTTCGTTCATAAGGCTACATTCGTTACGTATTCTTCTGCTCAGGGTCAAACCCAGGGCCAGAAACCTACACCTGCTGTGTATGCCAGAGACGACTACACCACAATTCCACCTCAGTCAAGAGTAATGCATGCGAGGGGTGGAGTCAATTTAGAGTCTGCTCAGGATTACGGACACATCGGCGGTGGACCACGTCGTA
>NW_016215561.1:0-1686 GCF_001687245.7 Rhagoletis zephyria | reverse complement strand
CCTAAGGATATTGCTTTGGTTAGTGAAGTATTTACATACTTTGTAAAGTTCAAATGAGTAGAGTCATTTGAATGGAGCATTAAGTTCATAACAATATACCTACATAAAGCTGCTGAAACCATACAACGCTTTATCTCTACAGAATTGCCCACCTCTCGAGCTTTGGTGCTCCTTAGCTACTATTCCTTTGACGCTTTGACGAGATTGGACAACCTCCAATTAATTTGGAGTTTGTAGAAGATTTAAGCGTACGGTACCTACTTTTTAATGTCCACGACCAAAAGAAAGCGAAGTGGCCTAAGCCATTTACATTAGAGACTTTGAGTTATTTACTACAACAATACACAGCTTTTGTTTCGTGAAACTCTCTGTTGAAATTGTTTACAGGAAAATTATTAACATTCGACTAATGTAAGTCCGATTTATTTAGAAAAAAGAGAGAAGAAAAATTAAATAAAATAAGTAAAAGTAAATAAAAAGTGAGCTTAATTAAGCTCTGACTCGATTTTCCGTACACATTGTTGAGTCTGAGCTTAAGCTCAATTCTGCAATTTTTTTAACTTTTAGTTTAACTTAAAAATGTATTTTCTTTTATTTTATTTGTAGCCTTTACTACATTATCTACATCATTATCGCCTTTCGTTTCAATAAAACCATTTAACTAAAAATTTGTTTTCAATTATTTTATTTTTTATTTTTGGTAACATTTTTTCCCAAGAGTAATTGTTGAAGCAAGGCTAACTATTGAACAACAACATATCGACCGTAATGCCANTTTTGTTCTTCACTTCTCAAATGCTTTTTCGAAATTAATAAAAACCAAGACAAAAATTAAAAATTACATGTTGCCTCTGACGGTATTCGAACCCGAACATGCTGGGAGCTAAGAACTAACAGCGAGCATCTCTACACGTTCAGCTACAGCCAGACATGCAAATGTGCTTTCAAATGCTCAACTTCAATCACGTTTCGTTAAAACACGAGCAGTGATCGGATAACAAACAATAAGCTGGCGCAGAGACACGAGTTGGTCCGCTACAGCATGACAGAGGAACACTTTTGTAAGTACTCCAATTTACCACAAATAGAGTACATGGTCCAACGATTTTTGCAGGGTCTAGGAAGACAATTTTAGGTACTCAACAAGTATTCCAAAAAATGCAACTGGAATAATAATGAGCATGCATTTTACTCTTTTTATATGGATATTTTAAATTCTTAACGAGGATGATGCCTAAGCACTTTTTGCTGCAAGTTTACGAATTTGAGCTTTGATAAAAATCCTCTATCAAATTACGGCTGTCAAGATTGAAACTCTTTATATACAAAATAAATCATTTTCAATGTTAAATAAATAAGTGGTATGCCAAGCAAATACAAAAAAAAAACATATTTTTTACTTTAATCATGATTTTGCATTTTAGAAAGTAATTGGCTGCCTTTACACGGGTCGATTTGTGTCGACTGAGAATTTCTTTATTCATTCTGAACGTTTGGAATAAACTTTTTTGTTTACTTATTCTTTAGAACGTTCCTGATGATATGTTAACGTATATTTCAAACACATTCTGTTTATTCCGGCTGTGAAATGAGATTATCCGGAATGTATAAAGAAATGCAGCCATAATTTTTAAGCCAAACATTAACAGACTGCAAGGCTAAATGAATGTAGAAGTTCCGTTAATT
>NW_016215560.1:0-1686 GCF_001687245.7 Rhagoletis zephyria | reverse complement strand
TCTTATTCGCAGAAAAAAAGTTGAAATTTGTAGACCAGTGTTATTTAAGTATACAGTTAAACATACATACATACAGATATAGTATATGATACAACGAATAAGCAAGTATTGCTAATGAAATGACAAGCCAGCTGAGACCTTCAATCGATTGTTTTGAACAATCTTTCGCCGTTATGAGTAGGCATATGTAGTAAGTCAGAAAACGCCCACAAAAGAAAGTGCTTACTGGTTTTGGCAATTGGGAAATCTGGGGAAATCGAATATTGATACGTACGAACCAGCATTTTTTTTTTTACATAAAAAATAAGTTGCCTCCTTGTTTTCTTGATTGACCCTTACTTAGCTCCTCAGGTGGCAAAAACTGCGATAGTTAGATATTTCTAATTATGTATGGATGTACATCAGTGTACTGCAGCAAGCTACTTACATTTCAAGGTTCGATTGTCATTAGTTACCTTAAGCAATTAGGGTCATATAATATCCTTGGGATATATCGTTACCTAAAGATGAAAGGTGCCAAGTCGATTTTATGAAATTGTTCAAGAGAAACGAAAAATCCACATAGTTTCACATTATCTGTCAATCTGCATCAATAACTAAATTTTGAAAAAAAGTGGACTTGGTTCCTTTTCACCTTTAGGTAGCGATATATGTATATATTTTTTTTCAATAACGGTTACCAACCCAGCCTTCGGCACAACTTAATGCGTTAGATCACAACTTGAATCTACATTGCGAGTGAGTGCTTGAGCCGTTATGGACTAAGAGAACTAAGAAGCTTTAATGTTCAGTACGTCTGCAAAAACCACAACTGACTGCTATTGCTTTTCCCTCGTAAAGCTGAGCAGCAAACAATTGGCCTCATCGAACCCGGTTAGCAAATTTAGTTATTTTAAACACTTTATGACTCCGAAGATAGGCAGGATCCAAGCAAGAGTAGTTTTATGGCGTAATATGAGAGAGAAGGGTATATAAATAATAAATACGGTGCTACTTATTATAGTCCTTAAATAAAATTAAAAGGGCCTGCCTCGTTTCGATTCTAGTAATGCATTTTAAGCTGTTTTTTTTTTTTGTTCGAATTGTCAGTTAGGCTACTCTGGCTCTCATGGCCTCATATGTACATATGTATGTACATAAATATTTATGGACGCTCCCACAAAATGCTTGTTGAGTATCGATAAGTAATTCAAATTCTCGAAATTGAAATTCCATTGTAAAATTACCGATATACTTGATTAAGTTAATGACATTCAGGAATCACAGAATGAATCACAAAAATTGGTTTTGAATAATGTAAAGCGCCTAAAACACGCTGAGAATTGAAAAACCGGTTTAAGGTGAAATCAACAATATCGCTAAACTGCAGACGCCAGCGAAAAAAGCACACAAATTATGAAGAGGCAGACAAACAGATGTTGGTTGTGACCATAAAAGCTACAGGCAGGCAGGTAATTCAGCTGACGTATTTTTTTTTTTTTTTTTTTTTTTTTTTTTTTTTTTTTTTTTTTTTTTTTTTTTTTTTTTTTTTTTTTTTTTTTTTTTTTTTTTTTTTTTTTTTTNTATGTAAGCTGCATTGTTTCAAAGCACATACACACACCTATAGTATGTACATTAAAATAATTGAGCGCAGCAGTGGGCCGTGTGTGAGCGCAAAGTCAGCAACACCGGAGCGATGGTGGCAGG
>NW_016215559.1:0-1686 GCF_001687245.7 Rhagoletis zephyria | reverse complement strand
GAATATAGGACTTTTCTTCAAATTGTGCAGATGATTCGTTACACGTATGGTATGTAAGAATATACAAAAAAAAATATGTAAAAGCGGTAATTCTTGAAGCAACTTAGAATTAGAAAACACTCGTAATCCACCGATGTACGTGGCTATAAAACATTTTAAGGTCATTATAATTTTGAAGGGTATAATAAATAGGAGCGTTAGCAAGTTTAATTTTTCCTTTTTATGTTTTATGACATTGCATTAAAAAACGCTTCCGGCTACTCAAAAGTCTATTTAATAGCTAATAAAGTACTAATTGAAATGCAGTCAGTGACGAACGCAAGTTACTGCAGCTAGTAGGAAAAGAAAATTTCCACAAATACTTGGTTTTGAAGTAATAAAAGGTACATACAATAAAATATTTACTTGACAAACTTCCACTATCTCAAAATATTGGTACTGTCACTGTTGCTGTCAAGAGCGTACATGTTCGTCTGCTCATGCGCACTGCTCAAGAATTTCTAATGGCGCAAGTATTTCTGTTATTTCCGCTTATGGAAAATGCATTTTAATTTTTTTTCTTGTATGTATACATGCATGCCACGGAGCTCCAATTGCTAGTGTGTCCGGCTACTCATCATAAGGTGCCAGATACTAAAGACAACTGTAATTACATTTTGAAAGTTGTACTCAATTGTTGGATTTTCACAATTAAAATGCTATTAATTGCTTGTGCAGTTAATTTTGTAATTCGTCATAGTTTACTTTTTGTTTAATTTCTGACTGCAATTGGCAACACTTAAAAAATTCCATGAGAGATCGCTAACTGTGCGCTTTCAATGTCAATTTAATTAATTGTAATTGGCAACTCTGAAATTTGCTGATCGTTGAACCATGCGTAAATAAATGTGTATCTATGTGCATTAGGGCGGTCCAAAAATGCTTGGGGGGAAAAAGTAAAGTCGGAATCTTAATGCTCTCACCGCCCGGGATTGCCCTATATCAAAAACATAAGCCTCTGTTTGTTTATATAAAAAAAATATTTAGAGATCGCTCAAAGCGCTAAAAGTTTCCCATTTAATTTAAATAGGTGACAAATCTTTTTCGTACAAATGGTAAAGAACATTGGAAAACCAATTTTTCTCTTCAGGGACTTTACAGAACAATACCCAATTGTTTAATTAACCATATTTTAACATTTTTATAATAATAATTTTTTAACTTTTTTGGCCTTTTGGGCCATAACGATTATAAGAAATAAAATTAAATATCGTGCATAATTACTACTGAACAGTGGAAAAGTTGCTTACGTCTCCTGAGACAAAAATGTTTAGACTAAAAACTTTTTCATCTTCTCCTAATAATTGACTGTGACTTTTATTTTTTTTCGTCTCGTGAGACGATTATTTCTTCATGGAAATTATTTTTGCCTTCTCATAATNGGAAAAGGTAAAGTCGGAATCTTAATGCTCTCACCGCCCGGGATTGCCCTATATCAAAAACATAAGCCTCTGTTTGTTTATATAAAAAAAATATTTAGAGGTCGCTCAAAGCGCTAAAAGTTTCCCATTTAATTTAAATAGGGGACAAATCTTTTTCGTACAAATGGTAAAGAACATTGGAAAACCAATTTTTCTCTTCAGGGACTTTACAGAACAACCCAATTGTTTAATTAACCATATTTTAACATTTTTATAATAATAATTT
>NW_016215558.1:0-1686 GCF_001687245.7 Rhagoletis zephyria | reverse complement strand
GGATATTCCAGTCAAGTCTTTTGGCAGTGAATCAGATATTAGCACGACTAATGCCAGTCTGAGTACTAATGAACTAAAGCCGACATTTGCATCAATGATAAATTCATCAAAATGCCATCGGAACTCCATTAATTCGAACACATCAGCTTTTGAGGAAACCATTTTCGATGCAAAATCTTCCAACTACCAGCTAAGTCCTAGAAATTCAATGAGAAGTAACACTCACAACAAAAGCAGGAGACAATGTTCAGTCAATGATTCAAGAGCGTCAAATTCCGACATTTCCAGCGACTCCAATATTTCCTTTGCTTCAAATTTGAGCANACCTATGAAAAACCCCTCAATCTATGAGCTCTTATTGCGCGTTGGAATGCAAAAATATTGGACAATTTTTAAACGGGAGGAAATACTCGATTTGGATGTATTTTCAACTTTGACAATGGATGACTTGAAAGCTATCGGTATAAGAGATGTCGACGACTGCGTAAAAATATTGAAATCTGTTGGAATGGCTCTTAATTTTTTATCTGGTCTGTTTGTAATGAAAAAGCCATAAAATGGTAATTTGATTTTATATGTATGTTTGTATGTTAAATAACTTATGTTAAATTGTTTATAATTCCATGTTTTTAAATTTATTGATTTACAATGACTAAAATAAATGACTACAATGAGAATAACTAAATTATGAAAAGCGGAAAGAAAATTATTTTTTTACAGGATTTAATCATAAAGCGCTTGCGGGTGCGTAGAGGTGATGGCCTTCGATGGCCGTTCCCGGAATAATATGGGATCGGATACTCCATTTTTCAGGGAAAAATTGTTTTTGTTTTATAGAGAACCGTTTTTTCACAACATTTTATTAGTAAATAGTAATATTTTTGTATATAGAAAGAGAGAGAGAGAGATTTTTATTGCCTTTGTAATGACATAAAAATCCTTGAAATATCTTAAATAGTTTAGGAGATATTCAAATTTGAAGAAATTTATTTTTTGACATTTGACCTTGCTTAAATCTCACAGGTTTTGTGTCTCTCAAAAACAAGTTATGTTTTTGTAATCACCCACCATTTTTAGTTTTTTGAGAAATGTGCGTATTCTGCACTTGTTCCGAGAGGTATGCATATGTACTCAGAATTTTTCTAAAAAAAAAATGATTAGAAAGTAGCAAATTAGCACGTAAAGTTGTAAACTTTTCCTGAATTTTGCAAAAGGTTTAGGATTTTATTTTATTTTTTTTTTTGTTACAGAATGAGCTATGTTTTTATGAAAAAATTAGCTAAAAGAAATTCGAATCAAAAGCTTTGCATACATAGCAAAAAATTCTGTGTTTCAGTGCCAATACTTTTGTCCGCGAGTGTATGTACGTATCAATGGTCCGTTCACATTGGATCATTTATGCCACCAGAATAACTCTATTTGTTGGCAAGGAGGCAGTGCGGTGAGGTGAAGTTTCTCAAAAAGTTGTTCCAAGTTCTGGTGCAGCGCACTACGGCCAATACGTTTACGCACTTAGTCCTGCTGTTGTTCTGCTAGTTTTCATCCAGTGTGAAACCGTGTGTCTTTGTAGTGTGAAACAGCCCAATCATTGCAAATGTATCGCAAAGAAAAAGAAGATTTTTTTTTTTGTCGGAATTGGTCAAGGCGTATTTAACAAGGTGGTGTTGGCCGTATATAAGTAAAAAA
>NW_016215556.1:1469-1689 GCF_001687245.7 Rhagoletis zephyria | reverse complement strand
TCCATACATCTGTCACAGAGTTTCCAGTGGATAGCCTGGTTTCAAATCAGAATGATGGACTATCTTATCTAATCATGTGCTGACTCCAATATGATTGCATAGATCTTCTTTAAATACCTATCTAGTTATATTAATACAAATGTTGTGTTCGTATGTCACGGTCGTCAAAACTCGAGAACGGCTGAACCGATTTGAGTAATTTTTTTTTGTATTGTTCGGT
>NW_016215556.1:0-1459 GCF_001687245.7 Rhagoletis zephyria | reverse complement strand
GCAATTTAATTGATAAACTAAATGATATATTACAATATAGATATCGAATTAAAGAGGTTTAAGAAAGATAACTGCTGGAAATAATTTTGATGAGGGTTGCCACCTATTTAAAAATTTTAACTCAGTTAAGTTGAGTAAGTAAATGAAATATTGCAATGTGGGTATTAAATTGAAGAGTTTTAAGAAGGCTTAGAGCCGAAAATATGTGTGATTAGGGTTGCCACCGGTTTGAAAGTTTAACTAAATTACACTGATAAAATAAATGAAATATTACAANATGAGGGTATAAAATTAAATAGGTTTCAGAAAGATAACTGTTGGAAATATTTTTGAGGAGGGTTGCCACCTATTTGAAAATTTTAACTCAGTCAAATTGATAAATAATTGCAATATTGCAATGTGGGTATGAAATTAAATAGGTTTTAGAAAGATAGCTGTTGGAAATATTTTTGAGGAGGGCTGCCACCTACTTAAAAATTTTAACTCGGCTAAATTGATCAAATAAATGAAATATTGAGTTAGATTTTCAACCAGGTCGTAACCCTCCTCAAACATACTTTCTGCTGTAAGCCTTCTTTAGTTTCGACACCCACATGGCAATACTTCATTTATTTTATAAAATAAATGACATATTACAATTGAAAGATGACTGTAGGAAATATTTTTGAGGAGGTCTGCCACCTTTTCGAAATTTTAACTCAGTTAAATTGATAAAATAAATGAAATATTGCAATGTCGGCAAGAAGCTTTAGATTCTTATTAAGGTTTACGGCTGAAAATATATTTGAGGAGGGTTGCCACCTGTTTGAAAATTTAACTCAATTTGCATAACGGATAAAATAAATGACTTATTAAAATATAGGTATTAAATTAAGGAGGTTTAAGACAGATGACTGTTGCAAATAGTTTTGAGGAGATTTGCCACCTTTTTGAAAATTTAAAATCGAAAGCTTATTATGTTGCACCAATGCATTTTCAATATGAAGCAATAAAATAAATAAACGAACGAAAAATTAGTCCTTTGTCAAATATGTTTGATTTATTATTATTTATGTATGGATATGTACAAATGTAAAGCGGATACGGACGATGGGTGGTGGCTGACGGTCGTTCATGGTTGAATACTTATACCCGCGCTCTTTTCAATAGAATTGAGTTCAACCTCAAAGCAGTAAAACTGCTTGAAGGAGAAGTTAAAAAATAGTTAATTTGGCGGGAAAAATGTATGACANCTGGTGGCTGACAGTCGTTCATGGATTGAGTTCAACCTCAAAGCAGTAAAACTGCTTGGAGGAGAAGTTAAAAAATAGTTAATTTGGCGGGAAAAATTTATGACAGTTTCTAATAAATACATTTGGACATGTGTGCGTACATATGTATATTATTAAGCATTAGGGTGGACCGTTTTGGACAATATGGGTGCGAAACGAAAGGTATTTGAAAAATCTTGATTTGGAAA
>NW_016215554.1:0-1686 GCF_001687245.7 Rhagoletis zephyria | reverse complement strand
ATGGCAGTCAAAAGTTTTCCACTTCTGCGCACGGAACCATCCTCCTCGATTGATTCCACTCTCGAAATTTTTCCGTCCATTTTGACCTGGTTTCGCTAAGGTGCACTACTACCGAAAGTATATGTATCAGGGAACTGCAATTATTCGTGTTTTTAAGTAATTGGTTGAATAACACCAGAAATAGTGTTAGTGCATATTATTCATTGCAGAATATTCACACATACGCACTAACACTATTTTACGCTCGGCACACAAAGCGAGAGCATGTACAATGACCATGATTCAATAATACAAGGTTCGATAAACTGACAGTTGTCTCTCTCGCACCGCTCCCTTAGCAGTGGCACCGTGTTGCTTCTTTGCAATTTTACATGGAAACAGTGTAGCTTTGNACGTGTTAAATTGAGTTCATTTATTCCATTCATTTGCGTGAAATTCATCAAAACATAGTGCGGAAAGTACAATTGTTTTTTGCAAATAACTCTTAATTGAATTAAAAATGTTAATTTCCGGTCTCGGATTGTTATTATTGGCGTTAAGACGCGTCGATTGATTCCACTCTCGAAAGTTTTCCGTCCATTTTGACCTGGTTTCGCTAAGGTGCACTACTACCGAAAGTATATGTATCAGGGAACTGCAATTATTCGTGTTTTTAAGTAATTGGTTGAATAACACCAGAAATAGTGTTAGTGCATATTATTCATTGCAGAATATTCACACATACGCACTAACACTATTTTACGCTCGGCACACAAAGCGAGAGCATGTACAATGACCATGATTCAATAATACAAGGTTCGATAAACTGACAGTTGTCTCTCTCGCACCGCTCCCTTAGCAGTGGCACCGTGTTGCTTCTTTGCAATTTTACATGGAAACAGTGTAGCTTTGGTGTGAAATAAAAGTATAAGCTTTTGTGCAATATCTTTATTTGTATATGCATATGAAGCATATTTAACTGATGAAAACATATGCATTGGATGTTTACATCAGTCAGTAAATAAGACTACTTTAAATTTTGAGTCATTTTGCAGTTTTTATACGGCTAAATAGCATATAAATTACGTAATTCACGTAGATATATCAATATTACGTTCAACATTTCGTTTAAAATGCCAGATTTCCTGCAAATACATTAGAATTTACGAAAGGAATTTCACTACTAATTGCCTACTTTGCGTACTTTTCTACTACCATTTTCGAAACAAGCGATTGCATTCTTGCCCTTTCTCTGTCCTCCGTAAATGCAACCTTTTGTAAGGGAGTGTCAAACCGCAGCTGTCAATAATTATCTAACCTTGTATTATTGAATCATGTACAATGACTAAGTTCTCTGTTGATATGCATTGGTGTAGTGCTCAATTCTCTGATTGAGCCATTAAACAAATTAGTTATACCGAAATTAGTAGGAGCACTAAGAAGCACCAATAGCTCAGTTGAGTGATTTTAGTGAATTTAGTAATTTTCGTCGTTTATAGCAACAAAACATGTACAAGCGACGAGAAAGCGACAGCATGCGAAGGCACACTAAGGGTCTGATTATGTATACTTCGCATAACTTCGCACAACCATTTGTACCAGTGCACTACAAGTGTAACTTAAGAAAATGTGAAGCAAAATTTAAACTCAATAGATCACTAAGTTTTTAAAAGTTCTGCTAATTTCTGGTTAATGGAATACATACAA
>NW_016215553.1:0-1686 GCF_001687245.7 Rhagoletis zephyria | reverse complement strand
TTTTAGGGGTCGCCAATTTTGATAATTAACACTGGACACAATGAATTTTTTAAAATTAGCCGCTATATTGGATCCGCCATTTTGAATCGTGAAAAACACCACTCGGCATTAAAAAGTACTTTAGTTATTAAAATTTTAAGACTTTAAGATTTCGGCGAGAAGAGGGCTTCCTTTGAAAAGTAATGCCCCTTTTGTACATCAAGGCTTACGATGAAATGCAAAACTATACTAAACCAATCAAGTATGCAGAACAGGGTCAGGCTTTGATGGCTACAGTGATATGAGGGTTTTGTTACCAACGAAAGAGCTGACGCTCTCGTAAAATGTGGTAGCCATTACAGCCGGACTGAACATCCCCTCAGTAGTATATCAAAAGGATACACACTAGGGCTGCTAAGTATGTAAGTAGGAGGATTCTCAGGCTACAGCACAGTAACGAATGACAAAGGTAGAACAGCAGTCTAAGAAATTTAAAACTTCCTCTAGAGAACACTCACAGTCAGCATGACAGGGCACTGCAAGTTTAGATAACACCTTGGAAAGAATGGACTTTCTACAGCTGCGAACTGCAAATGCTGTATGCTGCCGGATGAATTCCTGGAGGAGATATTCACATATCTTAGGTCAAAGAATCGTACACTTCGGCGAGCGATTATGGTCTTCATCGAGAGTCTGCAATATGTCAACTTCAGCACAACACCGCTCCTCTGTGTGTATGTAGAAGTACACTTAATCAGAGCTGAGTATACAATTTCGTTTATTAAATTTCTACTAAGGATGATGCTAACTTTAATTACAAGTACGGTCCACTTAAAATATACTTTCCATTACAAACTTCTTCTTGTCCAGCACTTCCTTTGTAGAATGCATGAAAAAGGTTAAATTTTGCGCTATTCATCAAGTTCTAAAGTGGTCAGCATATTAAGCCCATCACTCTTTTTGTGCAAAACAAATTTTTTCTTGTCCTTAATGGGGAAAAAATATCCAGATGTTTGTCATCACTATACGAAAACTTTTCCCATTTCAAGTGACGCACTTCAACACGGAATTCAACAGGACATGTCGTCATGCATTAGTATTAGGCAATAGAATATAAACAAGCATGTGTATGTATGTACATATATGCATGTAAATAAATAAAAATGAGCATGCATGTCTTTGAAATCAATTTCCTATTAGAATGTCTGTAAATGCAGAGAAGCCACTTCGTCCATTTAGGCTGAGCACAGCGACAAATGTGTACGAAATGTGAATGAAAGCGAAGCGGATGATGATGATGATGAAAATAAAAGCAATTTAAATGAGAAATATGTAGCAAGGAGAAAAAAATTTGAAAATCGTAGCTCGCATGACCGAATCGACTAAGCCGACCGGGGGGCATTGAACTGATGAATGAACTACTGAGCTGATTGAGAACCTACGTATATACATACATACCTACGTACTACTACGTGTATATGCCGCATAGGCCGCTGAATTACTGTGTAGACGGCAGGCGGCAGGCGGTAGGGGAGCCAAGCACATAAATCACTTGTCAGTCGCTACTAAAAATGCAATTTCTAATTTTATTGAAAGCTTTTCAAATAACATTTTCTCAAACTGTATATTAAAGTGGCTATTGGGCGAAGAAAACAACCGCAATCAGTGTTGCCATTTTAGCCGTTTTCCGGCTAGATTTAGCCGGTT
>NW_016215552.1:0-1686 GCF_001687245.7 Rhagoletis zephyria | reverse complement strand
CTCTATCTATTTAGCAGAAAAAAAGGCAATTTCCATGAAATCCGTTCCCCGTTCATGACTATGTGTTCCTGGCATATAAATTTCGATTTCTCGCGAACATAGACTACTTTGTTCGTTGGACATCAGTTTTTTTTTCTACAAATTATGAATAACTATAGTTTTGTTTTCAAATTTATGAACATATTTTTCTTTAGCTTAGTGATTAGAGGTGCGTATTACCCCACCGTATGGCCTGGGTGCAATCCCTGGTTCGGGCAAAACATCTATATTAGGAAGTTTTTTAACAGCGGTCTCCCCTAGGCAAACCTCTGAGTGTAATTCTGCTATGAAAAAGCTTCCCATTAAATCCATTTGCCGTTCGGAGGCGGCGTAAAACTGTACGTCCCTCCTTTGTGTAACA
The DNA here is from genome assembly GCF_001687245.7 of Rhagoletis zephyria. Classification (NCBI taxonomy): domain Eukaryota; kingdom Metazoa; phylum Arthropoda; class Insecta; order Diptera; family Tephritidae; genus Rhagoletis; species Rhagoletis zephyria. Next base: position 1,286 of record NW_016215552.1, on the reverse strand, counting down.
ACATCAAGCCGTACACCACATATTGGAAAAGCTCGGCCAAACACGTAACGAAAGTGTAAGCGGCCAAATATTGATATTAAAGATATACAATTTAATACCATTTTCCCACGGCATCCGGAATTATGATAGCGAATTACTCCATTCCCACGGGCACATTCTTAATTCGATTTGACAGTTCTCTGTCTCTGTGTTTTGTTTTTGTTTTTCTTCGCAGATGTACAGATCAGCAATATTTTTTTTAATTGGTTTACTACATTTTATTTTACTTGTTTTCGAAAACCTTCTCAGCTTACTAATGTATATAGGTAAATAAAAACATCTGCATCATAACTAGATTTTAAAAAGAGATAAATGTGGCTTTTTTAACGAAGGGACGAGAAATAAGTTTGGTATGGTATATGTATATTCGCAAATTATGTGAAAACTTCAAGAATATAAAAATTTAAGGAGTTAACTAAAACCTTTTCAATTCAAAATCAGCAGCTTTAATTTCTTGCATTTTTCTTTTTGAGAATTGTTTTTAATCGGCTTAACATTTTCATAAACGATGTGGATTAATTTAGTGCAGACATTTACATGTATGTATGTACATCTATGTAGTTGAAACGGTGTGGCCTCTAAGCATTAAAAATATTTTTTGGAGCAAAGTTATTTTGTTTTTCAACGTAGTCTCCAAGCTCATCCAAGGTTTCTTCACTTTTTGCCACAATCTAAATAATTAATACGATTGATTATAGATTCCATCAAAATATAGCTTTGCCCCTTTTGATATTACCACAAAACGCAAAACCAACATTGCAAAATACAGAGAACGAGAAAACAATGCCAGCAGTTGGTTATTGCCCTTGGTTAAGACGTCCAAAAAACGGTCCCCACAACTTTATCGGGCCACGGAATAGCTTTCGCATTATTTGCAACGCTTTAGCTCGTAAAACTTAAAACACGCCCGTATCAAGCGGGTGTCTCTTTATACATTACTATCACTACACTTTCCTTACGATTCATTACGTATTAACCAATTAAAGTACATTCGTGCGCAGGTTAAAATATATTTCATTAAAATTCCAAGTATAATTGCACTTTCCGCGAGTTGACTGAATTAGCAGCAGAAAATAGCTAATAGCTTCGCGCACGTTTTTTTCAAATTCCATTCAAATAAGATGATGTCACTCAATTAAACAGATACAACTCCATATCACGTTTTATAAAGCTCTACTGTTAAAATATAAAAATTATAAAAAAAAACGAATTCACACATGCTCCCTCATCGTAATTTTTGTTGAGGG
>NW_016215551.1:0-1686 GCF_001687245.7 Rhagoletis zephyria | reverse complement strand
ACATAGCCCCCATACCTTAAGGTAAGACGTATTCTACGTCAAAATATGTTTCAGCTAATAACTGTTATGAAACAACCTTTTCGTTAAATTTCAGAATTCAGACAACGTTTTCAATTTGTAAATTCGAGATAACAGTTATTTTTATTCCCTGCTTAAAACTCTTTCATTTGAGACTAATATTTCGATATTTCAGNTACCTTAAGGTAAGACGTATTCTACGTCAAAATATGTTTCAGCTAATAACTGTTATGAAACAACCTTTTCGTTAAATTTCAGAATTCAGACAACGTTTTCAATTTGTAAATTCGAGATAACAGTTATTTTTATTCCCTGCTTAAAACTCTTTCATTTGAGACTAATATTTCGATATTTCAGTTATGTATCTTTCGTATAAGTAAAACAAATTCGACTTTTCAAACAGGTGGCAACCCCTTGAAAAGTATTTTCAAACTTTCGCCTGGCATCGTTATACATATTTCAATTAACTGATGAATTAAGTTGAACCTAATTGTTCTAGGCACATGGCAACTCTCCTAAATACAGTTTAGAAATAAATTATTTTCAAACCCATTTCGATTGATACCCATCTTTCGACAATCCATTTAACTTGTTAAATAACTTGAGCTTAATTTGTTCAACAAAAATAAAACAAATATTCAGATTGAAGATTTCTTAACCTTCGTTCTTTTGATAAACTAAATACGACTTTCTAAACAGGCGGCAACCCTCTTGAAAATTATTTTCGAACCAAAATTTCCTTGAATATTTTTGGTCTGGCATTGTTATAAATATTTCAAGTAGCTGATGAATTAAGTGCAAATTTATTTTTTAAACACGTGGCAACCCTCCTAAATAAAGGATTTTAAACCCATTTCCATTGATGTCCATCGGTAAGTAATTCATTTAACTTAATTAAATAATTTTAGTTTAGCCCTTTAAACTGGGGCAACCCTCAAGCACATCAAAAATGCTCTAAATTGTCAAACTAAGTATTTCTTGAAGCTCTTTCATTTGACATCCATCGTTAATATTTCATAGTATAAAATAGTTCAATTAGACTTCTCAAATCGGTGGCAACCCTATTCAAAATATTTTCAAACTACTACCTTCTTAAACCTCTTTTGTATGACACCCATTTACCGATACCTTATTCACTTACCTAATTCCCTTAGTTAAAATTGAATAACATATTTTAACATGCGGCAACCCTCCTATACGTAGTTAAGTTGAAAACCAGCAGCTTAACAGGCGTCATCTTTTTTCGAAAAAGTAAAACCTTCCTGAACATCCACACCCTAAGCCCTTTATTTTGGTACCTAACTTTTGAAAATCGAACGGACGGTGCGGATCTGAGGGCATTGATTAGTAAATAACTTGAGTTTAATTATTTAACAACTCTTTTTGAAAAAGTGAAACCTTATTACACATCTACAGGCCAAGCGCTTTAATTTGACATACCATTTTTGAAAATCGAACGAACGGTGCAGATCTTTTATGCTGCACAAAAAAAACTTTCGCGTATTATATATATAGGTCATATATAGGTCAGATACCTATTTTAATTAAATGCCTTAATTCAAATTGAATTTGATTATTTAAACTGGTGGCAACCCTCCTACACGCAGTTAAGAAATAAATATTTTCAAAACTACTGCGATTGTTAACTACTTAAATAATTTGAATTTA
>NW_016215550.1:0-1686 GCF_001687245.7 Rhagoletis zephyria | reverse complement strand
TGGCAAGGTGTTAGGAAACTAGGATTTCGTTAGAAAAAAAATAATTAGTGTGCATATATGTAGTCTAGTCTGAAGACCGAGCTAACACATAAGGGACTCATTATTTCTTCTTCTGATTACGAGTTGGCGTTGGGCTTTTTTTATTATTACTATTATTATAAGCCATATACACCGGGACCTTTACCGTGGTCTATTCTGCGTGGCCTTTTAACGTACATATAGCTAGCACTTTCAATCGATTTCAAATTTCATATAGATTAAGTGTGACGCCACCAGTATTGCCAGGTTGAGATTTGGTCGTTATTTTGAAGATTTGNATGTGCAAATTTGGCTGGTTCTCAACTTTGAAGATAGTTACACAGGCAACTAAAAATTGCAGTGTGAACACTTGTTGAGAGTTTACCATTTTTTCTAACACATAATTGTCGTATCGAAATTATATCATGTGGCAGCACTAATACTAATTTAATTTAATACTAGTAGTTATAACTAGTAGTTAGCTTCTCATAAAAATACAAAAGAGCTTTCTGGTTCGGTTCATTAAAATTTTTTATATGTTGACTTCAATGATCTGGCAACACTGGACGCCTCCAAGATGACCCAATCTTTGGCTGGCAAGAGCTACTCATCCAGACAATATGTTTTGGCCTAGCCTTTGCCTAAATTAATTCGCCTTTTAAAGCATCATTACATGGACAGATAAAACGGAAAGCTTGCCTCTGCCCTAAACATTCAATCCAATGCTTGTTTATTTTTTGTCTACCAAGTTGTTTATGACCCCTGTTGTGTGTGTTTTGGCTATGGAATACTGGAATAACTCCGTGCTTTGCTGGGCAGTTCGTATATTCGTTTCCTAAATGTCCATTATGCCCTGTTAGCCAGCCTAGCAGTACTGTATTCTTGATTTCAAAAGCTTTTAGTATTCTGAAGCAACCATATACCAGCCCTCATCTCATTATGTAGGAAGTCGGCTTACCGTCGATTAAGCATGGTATTTCTACCTACACCGATGGATCAAAGAAAAAAAAGCAATCCTGCCGCCTTCCCCGCTTGGCTATGTTCGTTGATAAAAAGGTGGTGGCCAATCGACGGGTAGTTATGGTACCATCTACACCGGTGGCTCACCTATGGAAAGAAAAGTTAGCGCGTCGCTCTCAGATTTTTACCACCGTCTCATTCGCAGACGGTGGCTGGTCTGGCGAAATGCTCTCGAACCACTAATATCTTGAATCTTAACTTTATAAGGGTGCTATATAATCTGTGCCTATACTAAATTAAAAAAAAAAAAAAAATTACCGACTGTGTTCTAGGAAGGAATTGGAATTATGCAGGGCATGGATGATGCGTGGATTAATCTAACCGCTACCCTTTGAACCAGTTGGGAATTTGAGGGGCTATTCAAGGTAAAGTTGAAAGTGGGCCCTCAAAATAAATGCTGATATGGACTTCGAACTCTACCACTGCACACAAAGAGGCTACAAGAAGCAATCCACTAGAGATTGTAAATGTGTATTTTTAGCCCAAATACCGACATATTTAGTTTTTGCGGGCAGTCCTTAAATCTGCAGTAAGGCGGTCCTTAAATTATCAACATCATGGGACATCCCATTATTTTCGAAAATTTCACAACTGAAAACATTAGTGGTCGCTGACGGGGTTTGAAAAATGTGTTTTTTTATCACAAAG
>NW_016215549.1:0-1686 GCF_001687245.7 Rhagoletis zephyria | reverse complement strand
GCTATGCTTGGTTATGTGCGACCAGTTTTTTTCGTGTACATTCTTTACTACAGATTTTTCTACGAAATTTGTTATTTTTTGATTTGTTTGCTGTTCTCCGTTCATATTATTTGTCACAATCATAAGACTGTAAGCATACCCAGCGAACCAAATGCTCGCAAATGATACCAGCTGCGAGTGAAATGTGGGAATTAACGCAAACAAACTCTCTCTAAAGGCTCGTGTGTTGCTCCGCTGTATATATATATAAGTACATATGTGCATTTACGAATCAAAACCTTTATCTAAATTTGAGCTGGGCGATGAAATTACGATGCGTCTACGATTACGAATAATTTAATCCCAGTTTCAAAATAGTTTGAATTGGGATTATTTTAAAATTATTGAGTGATTCACAACGGTGTCGCAAGTGTCGTATTGTTGTATGTCGTAAACATTAGAAGATTAAATAAATGTTTAGAGAACTTGAACCTACAACCAACTATTTTTTAACACTGTGAAAATTCATAATATGACTTTGATGGTACTTTGCGAACCCCCGTAGCCTATTTTTTAGGCGTTTAAAGCTCACGAGATACAATAATACGACACCGTTGTGAATACCCCATATATTAAGAAAAATTAATACCACATCATGTAACTTTTAGCTCAACAAATATCAGTTAAAAATCACTTTTTTATCTTATTTGTGTATGTGAATTTTACTCATTTCTTAGCTGAAATCACTAGACATAAGAATTTGTATGTAAGAAAAACACGAATTTTTCAGATAGTTTTACTTATACATGAACAACTTTGGAACTCCGCTCCCTTCTTGCTCACTCTATATATAGTATCAATGGACTGTGTGTCCCCTTACTCCTTTCAGTACGCCATCACAAATTTTTACATCAGATTTCCTAAGCCTCAACCCCCACGTCGATGCTGCTACAGTCGAAGATATCACATATAAATTTTGGTCTCGATTGGAGACGGTTAAGGCGTGTCGCACAGGGGGGTAAAGTTCAGCTCCCTCTATAGCGACTCAAAAATTAATTTTTTTCATCTAATACACAAAATACTATATCAGAATATATCACATATAATTTTGGCCCCGAAAGGAGTCGGTTAAGGCGTGGCGCACAGGCGTCAAAATTCAGATTACCCTTAATTAGGCACTGTACGAGAAAACTTTTCATCCTGTTGGACAAGGATTCTTATAAGGACTTTTATTGGCTTACGTGGTACATTGGACCAATGCTGAAGTTGCAAGATCATAGAAGAATATCACACACGCTTGGCAGAGATCTCACAGGTGGAATTGAGACCATACATAAAACCCATTTTTGTAGTCGAACAGTACACTGTGTAATTTTTGTTGCAAAATTCCAAATAGTTTTTTTTTTTAATCAACATCTGAAAATTTTTGCAGTGTTTTAGAAATTTTTATTTTTCTTTGATAGTAAATGTCCGAATGAAAAAATTTGTTGGGTGCAGATTGAAGAAACATTAAACTATACAATGAAATTATTTGCGTTAGAAAAATATATTTTTTTTTGCTTTTCAATCATTTTTTTATAAAAAATTTAACTTTTAAGCAATTTCTGCGCCTCGTGGACGAAAATTTTTAACAACATCTTATGTAATAAACATTTCTACATTTATCTATGAAAAAAATGCGTGCATTTCGATATAGTTTGGTTGGAA
>NW_016215548.1:0-1686 GCF_001687245.7 Rhagoletis zephyria | reverse complement strand
GTTTCCAGTCTCAACTGAAAACTCTAAAATAATACTGGCCGACTTGCACCTGACTGGGTTTGCTTTGCGTGAATATCGAGCACATCCCGAGTCCGTTCTCATTGTGGACTTTCTGTTGAGGCGGAAGTTCTTCTTTCATTTGACTCGTTTTTACCTGCCCGCCTTCTTTGTGACCATAGCCTCCTTCCTGCCGTTGTACCTGGNACTTTCTGTTGAGGCGGAAGTTCTTCTTTCATTTGACTCGTTTTTACCTGCCCGCCTTCTTTGTGACCATAGCCTCCTTCCTGCCGTTGTACCTGGTTCCCAACGCCCACTCCAAAGTGGCCCTAGGCGTGACGGTGTTGCTGACCATGGTGACACTAGTCACCGGAAACTACCCTCAACTGCCGAAAGTCAACTCGCTCACTGCTATGGACATTTACCTTTTCTTCTGCTTTCTTTCTGTTTTTCTCTCGGTGATTCAATACGCTCTAATTGGCTACTATGAGTTGATTATTACCAAAGGTACGACAGAGTACGATTTTGAGCGACTTGATGATGATGATGATAAAGAGAAGAAAGAGCGAAAAAGCAGAAAGAAAGCAGAAGCAATGAAAAGGGCAAAGATGATTGACTGCATTACCCGAAAGTTGTACCCTGCCATTTTTATCATTTTCATTTTGGTTATGCCGCCGTTTTGATTGTAGTTGTGCTCGTGCAGAACACTACAGTTGAAGTAAAGCATTTAGCGTATTGATGAAGAAAATGTGGTTCCCCATACCATCAACTTAATTTCAATAAAAAAGTTGTTTTTTAAAAGATTGCAAAGAGCATGTTTAGTATTTTGTGTTTTAGTGCCAATAAAATACGTACTTTTTTTGTAGTACAATCTCTAGTACCCTTTTTGTACTTTTAACAAGGTTGTTTAATGTTTGAATGTTGCATCTTGAATGCAAATTAAACAACAACTACAAACTTGTTTTTCAAAATTAAACTAAATAATACTGCCAGTTAATTAAACAATTTTTCATAATGCAAAAATTTAAAAACAAATTAAATGTAATAATATTTTTAATTTAGATTAACTTATTACAAAATGAAATATCATTTTAGCATTGTTTTTCTGCTTCTTTTCCACTTCTACACTCCTACATGCCAAAGCATTCTTACAGAAATGTTAAAAAATTTAAAACATGGAAGAGCTCAACAGAAAAAAGTACTTGACCACATACTGACCTTGTCACCTAATATCACTATTTCTAATAAATACTACAAAAACGATGCACCTCTTTTACCCGAACTTAAGCGAACATCTTCTTTACCGCGCGTTAATGCCTCAATCACCATATACAACATTAAAGCTGACAATAATTTTCCAGACGTATGTTCAACAATATTATACAAATAAAATAAATTTTAAACTAAAAATATTTTTCAGCACATTACTGTTGATTTGAAACTCATTCAAGAGTGGAACGATCATCGATTAATTTTTAACAATTTCAGCAAACTTGCCGCCGTCTATTCAACTATGTATGGTGACAAGTACACTTCGCTAATCTGGTTGCCTAAAAACGAGGACAGTTTTTTCTTCACTAATACTGAAGTAATTAAAAACAATCACATGCAAATTAAAGAAAACGTTGACGTTTACCTCGAAACTAAGTTGACAGGCGCAACTGCTTTTTGTGAAATCGACTACACCTT
>NW_016215547.1:0-1686 GCF_001687245.7 Rhagoletis zephyria | reverse complement strand
ATACATCTCTATTTTTTATTTTGAAATCAAAAAATATGTAGAGGTCGCTTAAAGAGCTCAAAGTCGTTTATGTATTTGACATCTATAAAAACAACTTTTCGTAAAAATCGTCTAGTATTCTTGAAGATCAATATTTTTCGATCGAAAAACTCTGATTCTCTTCAGGAGATTCCCGATAATAATACCCAATTATTTTTTTATAATTTTTTCATAGTAACTATCTCTTATAGTACCGCCAAAACCTCCAGAAAATGTCAGACATTTTAATGGAGAGATAATTANTTTTCCATATAAAATACATGGAAAACTTTGAGCGCTTTGAGCGACCTCTAAATATTTTTTGATTGCAAAATAAAAAAGGGGTATATTTTCTCGATACTTTGTACCACCCTAAAGTTCATACATATATTCGCGTATACATACTTTTTATGTACTTATGTACATACATAGAATGTTCGCCATTGTATAGAATTTCATTACCACATATCACTAAAACTCTTTTTTGCGGGCAAGCAAATCCTGTAGATTTTAGCGCGAAAAAAGACATTTGTTAAGTTCAAGTATGTTTTAGTTTTTGTTTTACTTTCCTGTTTTCACCTTCCTTTAAATTTTTATTATTGTTTGCTTTTTTTTATTGTTTCCTTTTTTTATTAATATTCATAAGGAAAAATTATCTATAAATACAAATTTGGAAACTTAAAGAAATTCCTTAATACCATACAAGAGTTACCCGGCCACACCTTGCTGTAGCTCAGTCTAATACTAAATTGTAAAATATGTAGGGATGTCAGAGGTGAATGTACAAAATTTAAGCAATTCTTTGCGATATTACAGCAAAATTCTAAGAAACCTATTTTCGCAATTTGACAAACTCCAAATTAATTTTAGACCCATGCTGTATTCGGTAAATTAACTTAGAATTACAAGTAGAATCCTGTTACGCTACACGGGCACGGTAAAAAAAAAAATTGACCTGCCCTAGTGTGGGTTCATCTAAGGTAGCTCGTCGCTCATGTTATTAACTACGCCGACCGATGCCAGCATATCTTTTCCCAGGCTTTGCAATGATAATTTTGAAATATTACAGAACAGAGGAATTAAGGAATTTTTATAAATCTAACATCTGATATTTTAATATGCTTTTACCTTTTTATTGTTTCTTACATTTGTGTGAGTAGCTTTTTTCAATATTTTTCGTTTCGTAAATATTTCAAAATTTTGAATTCAACTCTACTACTCAATTAGCCACTGGGAAAATAGGTAAGCACCTTACGAGGTAAGCCCGTAAACGTAAACGTGAATTTTTGGTGAAAACGTTGGACCAAATGTTTCAATAAAAACACTAATTTTGGGTGGGACGAAGTTCGCCGGGTCTGCTAGTTATAAATAAATTAATGCGTTAATGTGCGTTTGAGCATAGCAACCCAAAATCGTTGTTCAAATAACTAAACCGTACCCATTGCCGATATCTTACATATTAATTTGAACACTGAAAATTACCGAATTAACCAACAACCTGATTCTTCATATGCACAATCTAATTTGCACATTTTATTTAAAAAAGTGTACTGCACGTATATACATTGTACAATGTACATATATACTAATAGTTTTTTTATCGCACTCTCCAAAAAATTGCTTTCTAACGGGTGATTTTTTTGAGGTTAGGATTTTCATGCATTAGTA
>NW_016215546.1:0-1686 GCF_001687245.7 Rhagoletis zephyria | reverse complement strand
ATTCGGCTCCGCCTGAACTTAGACTTTCTTACTTGTTTTTACTTTATTTGGTGCTAGTTATACAAAGAATTTTAAAAGTGCCTCTCAGCGGTTCTACTTTACTATATTTTTAGTATGTACATTGTACATATCCGATATTTTTCAAGGCACACGCCTTTTGTAGATTTCCGTTTAAAGTGGAAGCAAACGCTTATCAATGAAAACCAAAGAACTTTTGTAACTATTTCACCGTGCGACAAAAACCACAACTTTTTAAAACACACCAAAAAATCAATATATTCACAAAACTAGTAGCCAAATATGGTATAACTGCGTTTTTAACTTTGCTCTGGCGGCAGGATTTTTTTTTTAAAGACTTTGAAATTTCTAGAATGTTATTGAGTAAAAAAATATTTGGTGCATTGTAGAGTAATAATATGGGCATCAATTAAACGGAAACATTCTGTAGAATAGAAAAAAATTTAACTTTTGGGTGCACAAGGACGAATAATTATTGAAGATGTCCTTTTAAAATTTATCCTTGAATATGCTTGGAAATTTTCAATATATTATTTTTTTTTAAATATATGTCAAGGACTAATATGCAAACAACCACATTCTCGAAATTCGTCCTTCTAACTTTATTAGTTTTAGATAAAAAAAATTTTACACTTCTTTGAGAAATGAAAGGGTCCTTTATGGATTTTGCGAAAAAAAAACATTTTATTGTTAATTTTCCACAGATTTTACTTTAGTTGTATTAAGTAGTTTTTAAATTTTAATCCTTATTTCCAGCCAGCAGTGCAAACTTTGAGAAAAAACTTCATTTGGCACGCAGGTCTTTCGCAAAATCTATAAAGGACCCTTTTATTTCTCAAAATAAAAACTGGGTAACAGTTATTCGTCGCCATGCTGTACATAAATGAAGACACTGGAATCATTACACTGTACAGCACTCGGCTGGGTATTGAACCACACCATTTTTTTTTAAGAGATTGAGTCATAGGTAAAAAAGTGATTTCTCTTCTTTTCAAAGTTAGCCTCCGAAATTGAGGTATGGGTACGGTGACCATAAATATATTTTGAAAATGCAGGACAATTTTTCAAAAAATTTACCTACATATAATTGCGTAGTATAAAAATAACAAAAATATACTACATATATACATTCCTCGTCATTTGAATAGCGCACCCTTTTTTTGATTTTCTACCATACAAAGTATGCTTGACAAAATTTTTATATGGAAGAAAATGCGCAGCACCGTCAACAAAAAAAATTGTCGCCCCTATGTTTACTTTTTTTTTTAATTTTCAAAAATTTTTCNAAGAAAAACTGTACCTACTAAGTATTAAAAGGATGCGCTATTCAAATAACGAAGAGTGTATATTTCTTAATTATTAATCCAATTTTAAACTTTAAACATAAATCACATTTGCTTCATTGGTATTAATCTTTTAGTAATGAATATTTACAAAATTATAATTATAATTATAATTATATTTACATATTACTTTACACGAAATATGAACCTCTGTAAAGCAAATTTTTTAGGCAAACTGGTCGTTGGGTGTTGAAAACGAAAAAAATACCCATGGTTTCAAAGAAGTGTTTTCGAGATTTGTTCCAAAAACGTATTTTTAGTACTTTTTCAGTTATGCTCAATATCTCATGAAACGACCAACAGTTCGAAAGGTATTGATGGGATC
>NW_016215545.1:0-1686 GCF_001687245.7 Rhagoletis zephyria | reverse complement strand
GCTTTAGGACTGGTCCCGAGATTTTCACCTCGTCTTTTAGGACCCAGTTTTTTTTACTCGGATTTCAGGTTGATACCAGCCTGTGTCGAAGAGGGATTGATATGTGTGTTATTGCTGGTAGTTACTGAAAGCTCAAATTTCGTCTCTTACTCCGCGGGACATCTGAAATGGCTCCGATCATGGGATGGGTGAGTGAGAGAGGTGGCTGAAAGGAGATACCTGTACGCTTTTTTACAGATCGGTATAAGCTTGATGGGATGGTTGTCAGAGGAGTTTTTCGGCATAAGAACTCCATCAATATCAAACTTAGAATTCCAGACTTCTGTAACGTTTTTTAGACAACAGAGTTTGACATTTAATACCATCTACTCTAGTCCAGCGGTAATCTTAGCCCTCAGATTGCTGATGGTTTGCTCAAAATTGCTTAGGGAGTGTCCGACCACCTCACTTGAATCGGAATTTTATCTAATTATACAGCCAGACTCTTTCAGATTACCAGGCTCTAGTGCCTTTGCGAAAAACGAAATAGCCTGCATGGCTGACAAGCTGCTGAGAAAGTGTTCCCTTGAAATGATATGACCGAGCAAGAATCGGGCGGCAACGCAACTGACCTCCTGTGATTCACTCTTGGACAGATGGATCCCATGTCAACCCCCAGCGAACGGTCAAACAAGTTTCTACGCTGAATTTTCGTCCGATCAGAATTTACGCGACGAGACAAACAATTCCCACCACATCCTCAACACTGCAATGGCCTGGGGGATTGTCAGGTGGAATCAGTCCAACATATTTACTAAGATCTCCAGCTTTCACCAGATTAAGATTAAAATATCACAGCTAGCATAGCGAGGGGATGCACTACCGTTCAACATTACGTGGCATCACAAAGGATAGCCTCTAGAATGAGCAAGTCTATCCCCAACTGGGGACGACTGCCTTACCTAACCTAACCGCACCTCACCCATCGGTGTTACTCCCGGTAGTTTTACAAGGTCAAATGTTGCCGGTTTACCATAGGTGGTAATACCGAGAGCCTCGGATTCTGCAACCACAGATCAAGAAATCATTTTTTTCATTGCCGTTCTGCACCTTAATTTGTTTATTTCGTTGTTTTTCATGCGTTGTTCGGAATACGTCTGACTTCTCCCATTTATCGTAAGCGACCATTCGCTGATAGCAATTCAATAAGTCAGTCCTCGGCACAGCTACCTCAAAATCTAGTGGCACTTGTACTCAGCCACTAGATTCTTCTCTCAGTCGATGCTCTAAAACCTTCAGTTCAGCTATTACTTAGTCCCAAGTGTGAGCGAGGCCTTAGAATGGTTCTGGTACTACTTACTAAGCTATTCCTATTAGTTTGGCGAAAGTTGGGAGCTCCTGGAAGTAGAGCTTCCTTATCGCCACTTAAGCCTTTTTGCCATGACATTACGAGTACCATGACCATCGTTGAAGTATGCTGGGATACACATGTATTTAAGTAGTAAAGTAAGCTTTTTTATTAGAGCATTGAATACTTGCCCCCAGTTCATTTCCGTGCACTTTTCGATATCATCAAATATTGAAAAAAAAAAGATTTATGGGCAAATATTTGTCATGTCCATAGCTGTACTATAAAGCCTATATGCACATTTGGTGGCTATGACCTGTTCCGCCTTCAGGCTTACCCACCCTCCTCCATCGTTTCTG
>NW_016215544.1:0-1686 GCF_001687245.7 Rhagoletis zephyria | reverse complement strand
TACTATCAGAAACCTTCAACAACAAAAAATTGCCAAAAATCAACGGTAAGCCCTGGCTACTGCAAACTACAAAAGTGCACTCAAAATTTTTGTAAGAAATCTAATTAAAAAACTCGAAATGACTCGAAAACTTGAGTTTTCCTCATTTTGGTATATTGTTTAAAATTTGGACTTGCAACGTGATGTTTTTGTTGCTTAAAGNACTAAAATTGTGTTTAAAACTAACATTTCTGTTTTTTCTACTAATATTACCATATTCAATATAAATAGTGCTGTCGTAGGAATCTTATATTTTTCTCTTACAGATAGTATCAATACTATCGAATAGTGAAGCCCAAAACTATCGAAAGTATCAAATGGTCCAACCATCGTTCGTTTTGCAGCTCTACAGATCGTGATCCATATTCATGGATTGATGGATCGCGCACGTATATCGCGTCAGTATTTGTATAATTTTTGTATTGCACACTTATAATGGCGCAAGAAATTTTTCTAATTTATAGGTAATGCATACCACAATCATTTTAGCATTTCCAATGTTAACTTTTCGATGTTCGCTCTATGAGAGTGCAAGATGTACTGACGAAATGTATGGATTGCGTTTTGAAAATGATAGATGTTCAATACTTATTGACAGTATTGTGATCCGAAATTCAAAATTTCGAGATATTCTGCGATCCGAATTACGATCCATCAATATTTGATGCTACACCTTCAAGAGATCCAGGATCGCGGACCAAACATCGCGATCCGTATTGATGGCGTAACAGGCGCCTTAGGGCGAGCAAGTTTGAGAGAACAATGGGGTGATTCATGAGCATGAGAGTATTTTCATAACCGTTGAACAGTGTTGCCGCGGAAATTTTTTTTCCTAACAAAACTTTCCACCAAACTACCAAAAATTTTGTTAGAATTTTTAAATATCTTCAAAAGGGATTGCAAAATTTTCTTTTGGCGTATTTATATATAGATTATATTTGTATGTATTTTTGGACAACTAATATGAGAGCAGCATGGTGTTTTACATACAAACCTTTAAATTTTTTAAACAGTAGCTTATACATGTTGAGCATTGTATTCCTGTACTGCTCTCAGTAATTAGATGGATATTCCGGATGCTTGACGAATACTTTATATTTGTCCCAGTTGCTTTAAAGTCGGAATGTAGAGATTCTACAGCTTGCTCGCTATAGAATCCTAGACCCTTGCCTACATGCATGCATGCTCTTTTGGTCTTGCAAACATGTTATTGTTTTGTAGATATACTTGACAAAAACTATTGCAAGTATAAAGAATACTTATATTCGAAACTTAAAAAGAACAAATGTTGTGCGCGCAAAATCTTCTCGTTTGAATTGAATTTATCGGCATTTTGTGCATAAAACAAGCTAAGACACTTGAACCATATACTAACTTGATTGTATATAAACCGTATAAGTTACATTACAAAATAAATATAAACTGTAATGTATCAATTTGTCATCTAGAGCGGGTGCGTGAAAATTTTAAAAGAAAAGGAATAATTTTCATTCAAAATGAGTTTTTTCAAAAACGGCTCGATAAGTTATGGGCTATAAAATTTTTACAAGTTATTCATAACATAATTAACCCAAAATAGCAAAAAAATATGATGTGCTATGACCTTCGATTTAAAGTTGGTTCAGGTCCACCGTGGGTTTCTTAAAT
>NW_016215543.1:0-1686 GCF_001687245.7 Rhagoletis zephyria | reverse complement strand
TCATCTCCCCACACAGGCTCTTCCCCGGAATGTTTTTTTGTCTTCTTTGCCCATAATTTACGCACATATGTACGCATATACATATATACGAGCGTATAGACATACCTACGTACATAGCTTGTATTATCACGGTATTCCTGCAGGCATATGAGAGTGATTATTGGTCGCTATACCTAAAACCGGGTTTGCATTGGCTGGTCGCGTTATTAGTGCACTTTTTTTGATGCCTTTTATAATTTTTTTTGCTATCTCAGTTAGTTATATTTGACATGTACGTTTCTATTTACATACATATGTATGTTTAACATTTGTTGCTTACATACAAATTTACATACATAATTATGCACACAACTTAGTAATGTTGACATACCTTATGTTTGAGAAGACTATAATAATCGACGGAAATTGAATTAAACCCAGATAGATGAGGAGTTGGTAATTAAGATCAAATTTTTTTGTTAGCTTGAATTGTAAAATAGTAAATACTAAAACAAGATGAACTATGCTTGATGTCATGTACGCAATTGAAATGAGGCATTCACTTTCTTTATTATTTGGTGTAGGGGTGGCGCTTGCGCGCAAGAGGGGACATGGAGGTAACGACGGACAATAGACAGATCGACTTAGGAGGATTGTATGACTGACAGACGGACATGTTCAGGTTAAGGGGGTGTTGTAAGGTAAGAGGAGTCAATACAACGCCCATGGCTTCGCGTCAGTTGAACGCTGAAGAGGGTGGGTAGACTCCGCCTGACGGGACTGGACTTTTCCGTCGTTTCCTTTTTTTTCTTGCTCTTTTGCTTTTCCTTCATTCTTCTACATATTCGGCATGTGAACTTAAACTTTTTTGTTAAGGTAGCGCTAGTGAGGCGAGAGCGAAAGACCCACCCCACCCGATGAGCTATGCCTGGGACCGCGAGCATGTCGACTCGCTACTCGACCTTGCAACCAACCTGCAGCTACATAACAATGGCGCCCAACGTGGGGATGGAAATCATTCAACTTACCATTCCTGTATCTTTTTTCTTTCTTTTTTTACTTAGTCCAACTCGTTGTATCTAAATTACTATTCTTCCATGTGCCAGTCATTTTTCAACTTCCTTTCTCTCCTTCTTTTTTTGGACAGTGTTAGGGAAGCATAGCAACAACATCGCGCGATGCGTTGTTGGCGATTTGTGTTGCTATGATGATCGGGGGGTGTTATTGGGTCCCTGGCAAACTCCCTTCTTCATATCCCAGTGTTTGATTAAGTGCTGCTGGAGAGACGCCAGAACATATAAAATTGGGGCTCAAGTTTTTGGTGCGAATATAGCTATTCGAGCTACACCGCTTACAATCTAGCATTGCTAATGATTGAGGCTCTAAACACGTCTCAACATGGGGCAAGGGAAGTGTAGCATCCACACTTAGTGATCGGCCACTAGTGCTGTAGTGTTACACTTATGTGCATCAATATGTACATATGGGAATTTAGTTGAGTTGACTTAGGACAGAGAACATACGGACTATACCGCCATTATGACCTCGGCAAGCAAACCCCACACACACACCAATCAAAGATCTTGTACATTTCATTTTATATAAAAAAAAGCTGCGGAAATATTAATACAAAGAAAAAATTATTTACTCCAAGAACAAATAAAGTGCGATTTACTCGACAACTATACAAAGTGAAAACATTTGAAA
>NW_016215542.1:0-1686 GCF_001687245.7 Rhagoletis zephyria | reverse complement strand
TGTTGTTAGGCTTAATAGATGTAAAATAAGCAGATCCAACAAATAAATGAAAGTATAATAAAAAAAAAAAATAATAAATAAATACATTAATTAGTACTGTTTTTTACTAAAATCGCATGTATCTTCGAAAGTATTAGTCCCAGCGTATGCCTGGGGTGCCGCTAGTGGCTAGAGTATACCAGTGATGCGGGCGAATTTTTTAGACTTTCCATACATAACGTAACCGGTTTGATCAAACTTCAACATGGCGGCTAGAAAATCAAAAAATTTAGATTTTTATTAAAGTTACCTTCAGCGGATCGTCAAACCCCATACACATGTTTCGCTCTTAAGCGTAGTTCCCCAGTGCGTTTTGTCAATGTAAAATGGAATCAGAAAATTTTCAGAAAAATTGCCGAAAACGTACAATTTTCACAACCACTTTCGGTACTTCTGTAGACCTAATCCGCGCTTCATCCACTTTTCTTCCCGTTTTCGGATTTTTTGCTGGCTGGGCTGTTCTCGTAACAAGTGCAGCAGCTTCGCTTACGTGTTTATACTACTTATTCTTTGGACTTCACAATAACACTGTGAATGAGCGAATAACACGATTTTAGAGGCAGTCTTCTCGTATTAGTGAGGTACCCATTCGTAATGCAAATCGAAGAAGAACTTTTGATGAGCGATGTACTTGAGACTTACACCACTACCGACGAAATTTTGACGTAGAATACGTCTTACCTTACGATATGGAGGCTATGCTGANTGCAGCAGCTTCGCTTACGTGTTTATACTACTTATTCTTTGGACTTCACAATAACACTGTGAATGAGCGAATAACACGATTTTAGAGGCAGTCTTCTCGTATTAGTGAGGTACCCATTCGTAATGCAAATCGAAGAAGAACTTTTGATGAGCGATGTACTTGAGACTTACACCACTACCGACGAAATTTTGACGTAGAATACGTCTTACCTTACGATATGGAGGCTATGCTGAAATGTTGTAGTTGTAATTTTTAGAGCTTCACGAAAACGCTTATTGACGAGAACTAATGAAGCGATTTCAAAGAAAAGTATGGCGTTTCAAAGATAAGATTCCAAACCTATCGACAGATTCATTTTTGTAAGTAACCGATTCGGTTTCCGTCGTATAAACTACGGTAAACATTGCCTTATTTTGGGGTCAATTTTGAGCCTTTAAAGTGCTCTAGAAACTTATGGTTGGCAGATATAACTTCCATTTTCGGGATATAGGTTCTTCGGAGCAGTAGAAATATTATCGTGTACAAATTTTATATAAATTCAACAAACATTGAGAATTTTAAGGCAAAAAAAAATTTTGAAAAAATTTGAAAATTTTTTTCATTACCAAAATGCTCGAAAACCGCTCGAATGATTTTGTTTTTGTTTTCTTTAATCAAAAATTTAATAGTTTTCCTTTCGTTTGGTATATGGAAAGTATTGGTTGATATCTTCTAAGTATGTTTATTTGATTCAAATATATGGGCATAAATGATTTCCCATACAAAATCACTTCGTCGTCATTTTGCAAACACGTGCATGCATTGGAAGTATGGTAAAGAGACNGTCATTTTGCAAACACGTGCATGCATTGGAAGTATGGTAAAGAGACGAAAAGTATGTAGTATGTGTGCGTACCCTGTAGGGAAACGAACTAGTGCGGAACTGGTTCGGTTCTAGGGCG
>NW_016215541.1:475-1686 GCF_001687245.7 Rhagoletis zephyria | reverse complement strand
ATGATGCTTTGTAATTTAGGCAGAATTGAATATGCGCTATCTGGGAAGATGATATCAAACACAAACGCATCTTAAGTATCTTAACAGTGAAACAATTTCTTATTTTCTAAGTTGGCGAATAAAACTTCACACTTAAAACTAAGAGATTTATAACAAACATTTTATGAAGAAAATCCCTTCTTCGTTTAAAATAAAAATAAGCGAAATCGGCCCAATTTCATACAACCCTGCCTGACATGAAAATTTTCTCCACTATAAGGGTAGTAGCCATTTCTAACAGATTTTGGGTCGCTTAGTCAAAAATGGAAACATATATACATATTTGAGATTTAAGAAAACAAGGCAAATTACAAAATCGGCTAAAAACGGCTAATTTTTTTCTGCAAAACGGCTAACAAATCGGCTGCCGGCTAAATCGAAATTTCTCCGGCTGTTTGCTATCGCAACCGGCTAAATCTAGCCGGAAAACGGCTAAAATGGCAACACTGGTTATGTGATGTGTCTCCAGATTTTAATGTGTTAAGTTCCTCGTATTGTTCTTGTTCATTTTGTAAAACTTTGAAATTCAGTTCTGTACCCTTAATTGCATCAACTTCGAAAGCTCGAGATAATGTGTCAGCTATAATGTTCTCCTATCCTTAAATATATCGTATGTCATTAGTAAATTGTGCAATGAATTCCATATGTCTAGTTTGTCTCGCACTACGTTCGGTTTTTGAACTCAAATCATATATCAAAGGCTTGTGATCTGTAAAAACTGTAAATTGTCGTCGTTCTAAAAGATAGCGAAAATGTTTAATATTCAAATAAATAGCTAGCAACTCCCTGTCAAATGCACTGTACATAACCTCGGATGGAGAAAGTTTCTTAGAAAAGAAAGCTAGTGGCTCTGATTTGTTATCAAACGTTTGATGTATGACACCACCAATTGCCGTATTAGATGCATCCACATTTAAAGAGAGTTTGGCATCTTTGTTAAAATGATTTAACAATACCGTAGACGCAAACTTTTCTTTAATACATTCAAAGGCTTTATTAGTAGTGTCATGCCAAATTAAGGACTTGTCACGTTTCTTAGTTGTTCGATTGATTAAATCGTAGATAACTGCCGTAAACTCAGCTAATTTTGGTACATATCGATGGTAATAATTAACCATGCCTATAAATTTCTGCGCCTGTTTAATAGATTTAGGACGTTCAAAACTACGAAT
>NW_016215541.1:0-109 GCF_001687245.7 Rhagoletis zephyria | reverse complement strand
GAGAATGGCAGATTTCCTTCAGTAAAAGGTCTGTGAACCGTAGAATGTTAAACCGGTTTCGAATAATCTGGTTCAGCGATCAAAAAAGGAAACTCCTTCAACAATCTTG
>NW_016215540.1:0-1687 GCF_001687245.7 Rhagoletis zephyria | reverse complement strand
TCTCGCGAGACATCCGGCTGTGAAATATGCATTTGCAATGCCTTTTTTTAGTAGGCTATACACTGGTGGTTGAAAAGGGGTGAAAAATTCTTTATATGTGATGCACAAATTTACCAAACATAAGTTCAACTAACCAGTAAATTCCACCTACAAATTAAAGGGAAAAGTTTTCAGTTTAAATTTAGCAATAGGCGAAGGCAAGGAGAAGGAAATATCTTGAAGAGCAAAGATCCTCATGCAGCTTTGTGCAAATTGTATTTAATTGTCTGGTGTTCCTGCCTAAACGATGCTTTATCTCTCCCTCTTTTACTCAGCATAATTCTTCAGAAAAGGACTATCGATTCCGCGCAAGCATCCACAATGATAAATATGCTAGCTATGTTGTTCCAAAATCAAAAAGTGACCGAATAAAATTTTATAAAATTTAAAGGCTTTCGACAGATGAAGTCGTCACTGTGTTGCAAGTGTCATCGAAGTGTATTGAAACCACATGTGGTCCAAGTCCATGTCATCTTATTCAGGCTATAAAAAGTATGTTATAATGTCACGATAAAACTCATCGTTCATCGTGACAGAGTTGCCGGCATCATTTTCGAAGAATGACACGTGGTTTTTCAGTACCCCAAATATGCCAAATTTGCTTGTTAACATAACCTTTTAAGCGAAAATGTGCCTCATCGCTTATTATGATTTTTTTTTTCTTTTCTTTAATCTGCTTAAACTAATTGTTCGAGTATCCGATTTGTAAATATACGGCGCTCCAAAAGCTCTCTAGGCTTCAGTTCCTGTGTCAATTGTACCTTGAATGCATGCAAACGAAAAGAATTCAGCTTTTCGCAATATTATCCTCCAAATGGCTAGTAGGAAATTGAGTGGGTATTGCCATGTATTGCACTGAAACAGTTTCTTGGAATTTCGGCAACAAACTGCTAATTTCTGACTCTGCAATGCGCGAAATACACTTCTCGCAGAACGACAGTTTTACGCGTTCTTCAATGGATTAGCTCTCCATTAGTAAGTTTGCCAAAGCCTGTGGTACCAATTGTCTGAAAACACATTAAAACATCACAAATAATTGCTGTAAAATATCTGCATCACCCCTGAATCACCCTACACAAACATATACCTATATTTTTAATGAAACAGAAGTTTTCGAGGATTAAAGATTCTTCCCAATGACATTAAAGCTCCCAAACATTCTTATATCTCAAACTAGCATATTTAAATTTATTCGATCAACCAGTTCAGTCAGGAACTTAATAGAGTCAAATAGTCACTAAATTAGACACTATATACTTATCTGGCCCAGTAATCTGCGTGAGGAAAAGATCTGGCTAGCAAAATAACGCCACAAGAGACAAGGACACATTCTAACTCTAAATTTCATTTCAGATTCTAACAGTTATACTGTACTTTAAATTCGATCATATTCCAGCAAAGGAATTTTTAATTTCTTAAATTTTTGTAGCGGAAATATTAGAAATATATGCGGTGTTAAAGGCATGCAACCAGTATAAAGCAGGCCAAAAGTTAATTTAAAGTTTCCGTATAAATTTTTTGGAAAATATAATGAAAGAATTTTATTTACATACTCACGCATATATTTGTACATATATATATATGCATGTATACTAGAGGTATATGCCGCCGAGCCACGCCGCCGCCGCCGCCGTTTTTTGTCATTCCT
>NW_016215539.1:0-1687 GCF_001687245.7 Rhagoletis zephyria | reverse complement strand
CTTCTGGAAATCGATAATACGACCAAAAGATAGAACGTCCCCGACTTGGTGATTCATATTTTTTCATTTTCCAATAAAAACATGTTCGTCCATTTTAGAAGTACAAGACGAGTTGAAGTTCGAAGGTCAATTAGGTGTTGAAAGAGGCACTTCTGAGAAAAAATTTTCAAACAAAAGTTACGTGTTTTCATCCTTAAAATCTGAATCAGTAGTAAAAATGTGTACGTCAAATTTAAAAAATTTGACTTCCGGTTGCGTTTTAACGTCAACTGTTTCATACTCAATCAATACTGCTGCTTTGTATGATTGAGCAGCGGCGTGGGCTAGTAGTATCGATACCTAAACGAAATTAGAGGACGACTGAACACCAGCGCACAGCGTGCTGTCTTGCAAATACAGCCACCACAAGTGAACGATGCTTATAACCAGTGTTGCCAGGTCTTCGGCATGAGAAAACGTCCCTCTTGGTCGGAAAAAACGTCATTTCCTGCCCAAAAACGTCTTTTTAAAATGTATGCACACAGAATTGTTCTTATTAAACTTTTATACAAACTTGTATACAAAGGTACATACATAAGTAAGGTGTATTAAAATTTCATTTCGACAGAGCACATTTAAAATTCGTTGTAAACTGGTTTGAGATTGTTAATATAAAAATCATTTTATATACATATACACTTGTGATCAGCTGATTAAGTCATCAATATTTTGATCGATTGTGGCTGTTTTTCTTTTGTTTATTTCATGTTTATAATTTTTCCATAAAATCCAAGCTCATTATATAACAAACAAAATATAAATCCACATTTCAAACTTTGTGCAAAAATTATAAAAAATCTGCAAAGTTTAAGCTAAATTTTCAAGTTTTTATTCGGGTTTTTAAGCACTTTTTTGAGTATGCCGTTTGATAGCCCATTATTTTCCAGGGTAAAAATGTGCAAGTTTTAAGTTGCTAAAGAATCGCGTTGATTTTTAATATTTTTTTTTTCTCTTGTAGACATTTGGTTAGGTGGTCGATTGTCGAAAATGCTAAATTACATTCTGCTAATATTTTAGCCTTTTTTGCGTTCATTACATTTTCAATGAAGTAAATAGATCCAATTGGATACATTTTTAGACGAATTTTTGCGGGATACTTATTTTTTCCGATCTTTACTTTTTTTAATAGGCCAAAATTTTATATTTTCTATAAAGTTTTTTTCGTTCTAAAATCGATTTTCATTAAAGTTGGTAGAAAGCATTTTATTTTTTGTGAACGAAGCAGTGAATATCTGCAGAGATATAAGCGCAATTGTTTTAATTAGTTAAAAAGGATGATTTAAGCAGGATCTTAAACACATACATATATATATAGAGTAAATATATACTCTTTCTGTAATAATCTCTTTCATATCACATATTTTCATTTGTNTTTACTTTTTTTAATAGGCCAAAATTTTATATTTTCTATAAAGTTTTTTTCGTTCTAAAATCGATTTTCATTAAAGTTGGTAGAAAGCATTTTATTTTTTGTGAACGAAGCAGTGAATATCTGCAGAGATATAAGCGCAATTGTTTTAATTAGTTAAAAAGGATGATTTAAGCAGGATCTTAAACACATACATATATATATAGAGTAAATATATACTCTTTCTGTAATAATCTCTTTCATATCACATATTTTCATTTGTTAATTTAAAAAGAAAGA
>NW_016215538.1:0-1687 GCF_001687245.7 Rhagoletis zephyria | reverse complement strand
TGTTGATGTTTGACTATGTATTTGTCTTTTAGATTTGTTAATGAGAAGTCTTGTGTTGATGTCGAAATAATTGCATTTATATTTCATTAAGCTTTGCAAAGATTTCATGGAATATTTTGTATATCAGGCGTGATTATGTAATAAGAAATTATCATACAACTATTTAAATAAGTAGATAAAAGTGGAAAGGGAAAGAGACTGTTAAAAAAATGTACTATTTTTTATGATAAAAATTATACCAAAAACGAAAATATGTAAAAATAGAGTAGAAACTTAGCTACTACTTCTTACTCTACCCAGAAGCTTCGGTTCAGTTTTTTTTTAGGTAGTACAAGAAGCACCCAAAATCAGCGACCTAAAGTTAAATTGAGCTTTGTTAATCGAAAAATTTTACAACCCAAAATTTTCATAATGATGGCTTTACAATTATTGACCACAAAATTTGTACCCAGTAAACATTTCCAGTAATTCCAGTGTTTCGAAACGGAATCTTAGCGGCCCCGCAGGAACTTTCCAGTACCGTTATCTCGAAAATTTGAGCCAATCTGGCAAAATAGAGGATGCCATTAAATATAAGGGTGTTGCGATTAAGTCAGATCACTTTTCAAAAAATGATGTAGAAAACTTGAGCACAGTTATTTATAAATTATGAATGGGACTTAAGGACTTTTGGTTGTTTATAAACTGTGGACGGTAAATAGTTGGAAAAAACTCGATAGTAACAAATGGACATACATTTGGGCAAACTAAAAACTGGATATATAGTTTGGGTCAAAAATATTGTTTGCCACTTATGTTTATTTATTACTTTTTAAGAATTTTCAATTAAATACAGTTCTTTCTCTAACAAAACCCACATAAATCCGAGTATAAAAAAACTTTGTAGAAAAATAAGAAAATGCAACGAATTTTCATCCAAATTTCAAAATTTCTCAGAAGTTTTAGATTTTTCTGGAGTTTATAGCCCTTTCAGTTTTAGTGTAATAATGTGAAAATTCCAAGTGGCTAAAAGTTACCATAGATTTTTTTTAATTTTTTTGCCGAAAAATAAAATAAATTCAAATTATTTCAAAAGTTAAACCAATTGTTACAAAATGGATATCAATCGAATAAATCATTTCAATTGATACCCATTTTGTATTGATTTGTTTAACCTTTTAAATATTTTGAACTTAACTTTTCAAAATCTGGCATCTAACTTTTGACAAACGATTAATTTGATACCTCGTTTTTGAAAATCGACCGAAAGGTGCAGATCTGATGACCTTTACAAAAAATCCCTTCGCGTAATAAATATATGCATAATAGATTTTAAAAATATTTCTTTTAGTACTTATCTTGGTGTGAATTAATTTAAAAACCTATTTTATTTATATTTTCAGATTCTCCCATAAAACTACGCGAGGAAAATGAGCGCCTCAACGCTGAAATCAATCGCCTCCGGAAATTGTTGGAAAATTCACCAGAGGGCGCTGTCGGCGGCGTCGATCTCTCAGATTCGAATAGCTGTGGCGATGCACATTCAACCGATGGCAGCGGTGGCATGCCGCAACAACGCGTTGATCGCCTCGAAGCCGAGCTGCGTTCGGCTAAAACCCAAATAATGACGCTACGCATTGAACGCAAGAAGCTGCGTAACGACAAGAGTGAACTGCTTGCACAGGTGAAACAACTTTGCGCCTCGCTG
>NW_016215537.1:0-1687 GCF_001687245.7 Rhagoletis zephyria | reverse complement strand
GTTCACTCTTTCGAGGTGTTCGTAGCATCGGGTGTTCACTCCAGCCAGAAACCACTGTAAATTAATAAGGGTATACTTTTTTTCGGTATAGAACAACCCTAGGCGGTGAGAGCGTAAAAATTCCGACTTTACTTTTTCACATGCATTTTTGGACCACCCTAATGTACAACCTTAAGAATATCCCATCTTTTCATATGGGTAAGAACACAGCTAAGAACCGACTAAGCCTTTCGACTACTGCTTATAACAGCGCGAATGAANCGAAGGGGGTTCTCTTCATTGCTACCATTTTTGCCACAGACTTTGCCATTCAGGTAGAATCTTCACGGTTTCAAACTTGCATGTCTTTCTAACGCCATGCTCAGAAAGGATTAGCCTGCCATCGAATCCATCCTGTAGGTATGAATTTTGATACATAGTAGACATTCGTGCTCATTTTGAAACTACCTGCAGTAAATCCTTTCGTATTTTGTACTGTTTGTATTTGTTTTATCTTAATTGACCTTATTTTGACTGAACAATGACTTGGGTAAATGTTGAATGTGGTTTGTAAACGCCTAGTTTTAAGGATTAAAACAAGAATGAAGAATAGTGTGTTTGATCTTGTTTACAAGCAGATGAAATGTGCTTTAGTATTTAATTATGTATGTATGTACTTGCGTATGTCGGCAGCTGATTTTACTCGGTTAGAGCAGAAATATTTAAAAACCTATCCGCCTTGAAAGTAGAGAGGTGGGGCTACTGATGGCCATCAAAAATTTCGTATCTTAGTGAATTGACTTATTTAACTGGGATCCTAAGGCTAGAATTATATAAAGAAACTTAAATCAATTCAGCGCAAATCCGTTGAACCTATACAAGGATGGGTCGAAGTTAGGAGTAGATGTGTTCTGTCGGTATATGATTAAGAAGAGGTCGCCGCTACCAAAAAAGAAAGATACTCAACATTGCTGATTATTAAAAGTGTGAAAAGTCAGTCTTTATTCTAATAGTCAGGGGGTGTCTGGTCTTAAGATTTATATATGATGCGCTAAAAATTGATCAGGGAGTACCTAACTTGCCCCCAATATTGCCTTAGAATCCGAAATTGTATCAACAGCAACACAGCCGAAAATCTCGCATCAGTCATTGCATTTCACTCGTTACCAACCATAAGCATGTAATTTTCTTTCGTATCGTTTTCGACCCGTAAACGGATGTTACGATTCGAGCCCTGATTTGCCATTCGAAAACTAAGCAGAGGTAGAGCTGCACAGGTTCGTATTTGGAATATCTACGATCGACTAAAAACCATGGCTCTGTTAGGAATAAGTAAGGAAAATACGTACAAAGTGACGGCTGTCTTCACGGCAAACTAGCCTTTGGAGCTGAATGCCGAAAAGATCTTGCTACTTTTCGAGAGATTTTTCCGCAGCTAAAACAAAACCACAAAGACCCTGGATCAATGGAGACAATTGGATCCGCGTTGCTCCCAAATATGTAGCGACCAATCTGGCTTAAATAGTAATGTTCAAGTCCTATATCCAACCACAAGAGATTAGAGAAGAAATCGCGTAGCCGTTAAAGGCGCTATCTCTTTCTACGCTAACTTATCTAAGATGCAATGTGGCGTGGGAGCGGGGGATTGGGAACGAAAAAAAGTCTCAATTTATTCTGACGCCCAGGTACAAAATGATATCTTGCTCAG
>NW_016215536.1:0-1687 GCF_001687245.7 Rhagoletis zephyria | reverse complement strand
CGGGATGCCACATTCTCGAATGCCACACAAGGTTTCTTATTATATTTATACATACATATGTACATTAGGGTGGTCCAACGTTTTTTTTTCAGCCACCCCCCCCAGAACTGAAGAATACCGAAAGTACGGAAACCCGTATTTTTTATTTGGAAATCGGTTAGTTCTTTTATTTTCCTTGTGGGGACAATAGATTTTTTTGTAGAATTTTTTTAAAATCGTTAAAAATAAATATTTTTTGATCGAATAAAAATATTTTGCTGCAGAAATCTTCAAATAATTCAACAAAATTATGGTGCATATTTAGATAACTTTGTATTTTACTAACTTTTTTCATCTCCTATATGCAAAAATTTGTTATTTTATGTGTTCGTTACCACATCACGAACGGTTTAAAAAAATAATAAGTAAAGTTTCAGAGCAAAATTTCCATCCCAGTTCTATCGTTGGAAGATTTCTTTAAAGAAATATTTTTATTCGATCAAAAAATATTTAAAGATTTTATAGCAATGCTACAAAAAAATTATTTTCTCCGTTAAAATACATATATGGAAAGTTTCGAAGTCTGGGCGGCACGGTTAAATATTACCCGATTACAAAATAAAAAAAAAACCGCGGCTCCTTATTTTCCATATTTTATAATTCTGGGGATAGCAGCAAGAAAATTCCAAAAAGTTGATTTTCCTGTGTATTTTCGGACCACCCTAATGCAAGTTTGTAAAGCTGTACCGCACTGATAGCTCATTAAAATTTCAAAGGTGTTGAAATATTAATTTACATTTAAAATGAAAATGAAACGAAAAGTTGTAAATGCGACTGATGAAATGGGAAATTCAAAATGTGAAAAATATGGGTCGCAAACTCTTTGAACCGCACATACATACACACAGCCCAATGCATGCCATGGCGTGGCAAACCACCAGAGTTTATCTGCTTTGTGGCGAATGTATAATTTTAATTTAAATTTTAATTCGAATTTTCGTATGACAGTTGAGTTTTGTGCATATTTTTAACCCTTCACTACTTTCGCCCTCCGCTTGTATTTTCGTCAGAACAGAATTTTTTTGGTACGTCACTCGAAGCGAAAAATTAACACTTTGATATTCAAATTACTTGCGTTTTGAGAATTTTTTGATGCTTTAAATAGATTTGTGTGTTTAAAAAAGGCTAACCAAAAAATACTAAAATATTTTTTATAATAAATAAATGAATTCAAAAGAATATTATACATACATACATATATGTGTTTACAAAAAGGAATATAATTCATACTTCCACAGCAAATATTTAATAAAAAGTGTATTAATTTATTTTTGTGCCTCGTAAACTACAGTTTTTACACCCTCGAAAATAGCTCATATTTACATATAACTGTTTGACATTACATATTTTCGCTTTGATAAATGCTATGCTTTGCAGAATTCGAAAAACGATGAAATTTGCATTTAAATTGGTTTTTTTGAAGCCAACATATTTACAAGTGGTGATTTGTAGTAATTTGTAACAAATAATTTTAAAGGGTGTATACAAAAAAACTAGTCGACTAAAATGTCGTGCAAAATCGACATTTATTGACCAATAGCAAAAAATTATGAGATTACAAGTATTAATATTAGGGTGATGAGTTTTTTCCAACCGTTTTCTTCTTTTTACAACGCTTTTATCAACTTGCAATGTTGTGTGTCCAGAA
>NW_016215535.1:0-1687 GCF_001687245.7 Rhagoletis zephyria | reverse complement strand
GAGATTTGGTAACCCTGAACTCCAGACATCGAGATTTATGCATAAAAATATTTTGGCTTCCCTTAAATTCCAAATGTTTAAAACGTTTTTTCTCGAATTGACTTTTTTCGACTTAGACGGTTATTGCATATGACCACAGATATTAAGTAAGTGTATTATGACGAGTAGTGTTTTTTTTATTAAAAAGGTCTATCCGAAATAAAAAAAAAACCACCGCTTAAGTTTTTACAAATAGGCCTGAAATACATCGGAGGAGTGAAAAAGTTGTGTTTTCGATTTCTTTCGAGAAAATATGTCATCTTGGGCAGTTAGTTGAAACCGATATGTGCAGGTTCCGTTTGCTTTCAAGATTGGGTGTTGGTTGGCTATAAGACGGCTGGGTCTAAATTAAAAAAAAAAAACATTCAGTGGAAGAACTTAGTATTACTTTAACGTCCACAAAATTTCCTATCTCTTTAAAGCCTTAAAACATCATCCCGGTCTTTTGCGTTTCCTATCAGTTCTTTGAGCAGTCCAAATTTTTGAAAAATGAAACGATACATTCGAAAAAAAAAATAAGCAAATGTACTTCACGCCATTGGTTATACGGCCTCAGTGATTTCTTAAAATGATCAACATACCCCTATTTTAGTCCACGAAGAGTGCGACAGAATCATGGACCAAATTGAAGGGATGAATGGTTCAGGCTAGTAATGGGCAAAATTGTGTTTACTAAGTATTAAGTAGTAAGTACAAAGGTATTTAGGTATTTATGTTGTAGTAACTACCAAAGTAGTATTCACTGAAGTATTTTGGATATTACTAAATACCAAGTATGCCAGTTTATTTTTATTCTCTATACACTTTCATTTAATTTAATTGCAGTATTTTTTTACTATCCCTATTAATTTTTCAAAAGTAGTATTTTAACTCTTGATATATGTACGAGCTGGGAACGCGCTCAACAGATCACCTCGTATTTCTGGTTTATTTTCTAACATTGCGCAATTGATGGACCCATAGCCCTAGGTATGCACATAAGTACACTCTAAAAATCTGTTTAAAAATGCGACTATAAATCGAGCATGTTTTTGTTTATTTTTTAAATTTTTTGGAAAGTTTACACAATGAATATGTATTTTTCTCGGCTTTACACAATTATATNGTATTTTGTAGCTTGTACACACTTTCGTAGTAAATTTACGCACACCACAGCAGCTATATTACACTCTAAAAAGTCCGAAATTTAAACAAACTATTCGTTGAATAGTCGAGCATGCAATATCGCGAAAAATTAGGTAGGAAATCAGTAACCTGCCTTTTAGCTAGGAAATCTACACAATTTTTTTTAAAGTGTATATGAGCAACTCTCACGAGTTGTTTGTTTAGTATCACTCTCTTCTCTCGGCAAAAAAAAAACGCTTAAGCATATGTCTTGCATTTATTTCAATCAATGGTGTTCCAGAGATAAGTACAATAAAAAATAAATCAAGTATTTGAACAATTTTTGCCTTGAAACGTTTTATTAGGCAAAAGGTACCGAAATTACTAACTTTTCGTTGTCACTCGAAAAAATCATAATTGTCTTTTTTAAATAACTTTGGGAAGCTTTCAAATAGAATATCAATATTAGAGACAATGGAAGTTGGCATCAAATACAAAAAACCAGTAAAGTTTCAAGAGTGTACCACCAAAATAAAAAAAAGCA
>NW_016215534.1:0-1687 GCF_001687245.7 Rhagoletis zephyria | reverse complement strand
CGTACAGCAGTATGGATTGGACTTGAAAAGCCTGCTCTTTAAACAGGAATTCAGATTGTTGTTTCGCCTTAACGTGCGCATCATACCAAAGGCCGCTCTGGTTTTAATTCTTCGGTGGTCAGTGTATTCACCGGTGCCACCATCAGTACCTCATAGTCTCAAGTCTTCGATTGGAGACTGTCACGACAACACAAGCTTGCGCTGACATACTTAGAACTTTGGTCATATTACTGTTGATCCTTACGCCTGCCACCTTAACTCCTCTGTGTAGCGCGTTGCCCATTTTAGACGTTTCAGAAAGGCGCTTATGGTCCACAGAAGCCTGCACTTTAGTAGGAGCCTCAAGGCACGTCTCCAATTACCAAAAGGAGAATAAGGGTTGAGAGTACTACTGTCGATCTCCACTGCGCACTGTGAAGGTCTCAGACAGTTTCCCGTCGTGAAGAACATGACACCTGGCTTCTTCGTACGCGGATTTAATAACAATGAGGGTTTTATCAGGCATACTGCTCTATGGCGCAGGCCTGCTCAAAGGAGTTACCTACGATAACTATCGAAAGCCTCGACCAACATCAAATGCAAATCAACTTTGAATTCGGCGCGCTGCTCGATAATGTACCTCGCAGTATTTTTATTGTCTGCATAGGAGAATCCCGCGGGAAAGCCAGTTTAAGAGTTGTCTATAGTCGATAGTTGTTTAAGCGAATCAAGATCAACTTCGCTATAATCTTCGCCACCACAGGTGAAACAAAAATACCACTCCAGTTATCATAATCCCTCAGGTCAACCTCTTTTGGGATTTTGATAATAATATCGTCCGTGTACTCATCCGGGAAGCAGCCACTTTCTCAGGAAATGCTAACGAGTCGATGCAACAATATAGCGGCGAGATTCGAGCGCACTATACAAAACGTAGCTGGTATTTCATCTCTGATTTCTTGCTTGGGAGCGATTTGATGGCGGAAGTCGATTCGGGGACAGTGGGAGCAATCGGTTTTATTTGAGATTTAGACGAGTAAGTCAGAGTTCAGTGAAAATTGGAACCTCATCCGTTAAAACGTGTTTCAGAACTGATGCAAAGTGATTTTTCCATCTTGAAAGCTGAAATTCCTATGAATGTAAAAGCAGGCCATGTGCACTTATCATAGACTGTTCGATTTTAATGCTCATATTTATCAGTTGTTTAGAGATCTCCAGCATAAGTTTGAAAAAGTGGTTCGGTGACGTTATTTCCTCTTTCGATGAAGCTGCCATATATGAAACTCCATAAATACGAGGTCTATGGTGAACTTGCTCGGTAAGACCTTTGCTTTTGCCATAGAAGCTGGACCTCAACAGCGCCACTCAGTCAGATTGACGTCGCCTTAAACCGCTTGAATTAAGGCATATTTGTTGTACTGAACAATGCTCATAGATTATCCGCAGTTAGTAGCATGTATTTGCTTCCCTGTATCTGACTGCAAGTTATTGCGCCCGTGTGTGTGTGTTTCAACGTGCGTGTGGCAAACAATAATCCTGATCTTAAACGCAACCTAAATAGTGCAACCCCCATAACCAAGTTGCCACATTGCAACCAGACGATGTGCGCAGCTCAACAGACAGACAACTGAACAGGCGGGCACGCAAATGGACAGACTACACTTGGTAATCGTCTAAACAACAACAGCAACACTTCCTTTAATCCCCA
>NW_016215533.1:0-1687 GCF_001687245.7 Rhagoletis zephyria | reverse complement strand
AACGGCGGCGGCGGCGGCGTGGCTCGGCGGCGTATACCTCTAATAGATACTACATATACATAAGTATAATTGTAATTTCGTCTTATTAGTTTTGTCTGTATATTTTTTTATTTCTCATGACTGAATTTTTTCGCTTTGCTTCTATATTCATACATACATATGTACATATGCATCTGCATAGTACGTACGAGGTTTGCCTAGTATGTGCGAATATAAATATATGTATATAATTTTGTATGGAATATACGTAGCTTAATTTTGCATGCAATTTGCGTTTGTAACTGTGGTGCGACTATTGACACGCCACTTTACAGTCCAGTGGCTTTCAATAAAAACGTCCTTTCTGCCAACTATTAGTTCCGTTTTCTTCCCCAACCAGTTCGTGTATTTACTTTTTCCTTTTGTGATAAATTTGACTGCGCTGGTGAAAGGGGTCAATGTGTACTTGCAGACTATACGAAAAAGGAGAAAATTTACATTTGATTTCGAAATTATCTTTTTTCTTTTTTGCCATGCCCTTTCGTATCCTTCTACCTAAATATGTTCATTCATACACTGCTCGTTTTACAAAATAATTTTGGAGATAACGAGATGTTACTTCATGGTTCGTAAGTTAAATTTGAAAAAAAAGATATTACACTGATTACCTGATTTTCATTTAAAAGCCCGCAAGGAAAGCAGACTGTTTTTTAGATGGTTAGAGATTTGAGAGCACCTATGTATTTAGGTTGTATGAATAATCGCTGGTACAGAGCTCA
The DNA here is from genome assembly GCF_001687245.7 of Rhagoletis zephyria. NCBI lineage: Eukaryota > Metazoa > Arthropoda > Insecta > Diptera > Tephritidae > Rhagoletis > Rhagoletis zephyria. Next base: position 929 of record NW_016215533.1, on the reverse strand, counting down.
CTTTTCTCTTTAAATGTGTATATTTCTTAAGACATAAGCAGTATAAGGTACGACTGAGCTTATATGAAAGCTGTAAAGCAGAGGAGTAAGGTAATGAATACACTTGTTTTTAATAAAAATTGCAAACAACTTTGGTGTTTTTAATGTGGGGAATTTCTCCTGCTGGAATGTTAAAATATTCTGGTCAACATAGATACTTACATATAACCAAAGGAAACAGTTTTTATTTGAAACACCTATGATCTACCATTTTTAACTTAAATAGTTTTACGCGGAATCCGATAACCCCACATTGGACCCGGATTTTTAATTAAAAAATCTGACATCGCCACCTCCGAAACCTTCTTATATAAAAGTTTTTGGTGAAAAGAAGAAATCTATAAAATTTGGTCGCCATATTGGATCGGCCATTTTGAATTTCAAAAATCTGATATCAAATTCGAAATCAGCGACCTGGAATACCACGCATTGATATGAGTAATTGGTGAAAAGAAAAAATTCTAAAATTTGGTCGCAATATTGGATCCGCCGTTTGGAATTTAATAAAAGTAAATGCGCCTGGGCCTCACTGGAGAAGTGAAATTTCCGTTACATATGTATGTATCTAGTTTGTGTCATAACCAATATATGTACATACTTATGCATTTCGTTGGTTCAAAATTGGGAATAATACCATGCTCTGACGGACAACGAAAACGCGTTGAAAACGAGTTTTGGGATTGTGGGCTGAAGGCTGTTTACACCGGCTGTTAGTGTTTTCGTTGACATTTCTAACATGCTTTGTTTACAGTTTTGCTACAAAAAAAACAACCAAAATAGTTTTATTTCATTTTCTTCTTATTTTAATTTGGCCAGCCAATCTTAATCTTAATAATATTATAATGTGAATGTAGCGATGTTTGGATGTTCACGCTTCTGTTCCTCAATCA
>NW_016215532.1:199-1687 GCF_001687245.7 Rhagoletis zephyria | reverse complement strand
AAAAAATGTTAACAAGCCACAATAACATTGACAAATAAATAAAATTAAAAAGTACTAATAAAATTAAATAAAATCTAGTAAAATTAAACTAAATATACTAATGAAATAAAATAAAATAATTTAAAAAATAAAAAACTAAATTAAATAAAGTAACAAAACAAAATATGGGTTCTTTTTAAAGTTTCAGGTTATATTGTTTCATTTCAGTTTTTTCTTTTTAAAATTTCAGCCTTTTTTCTTTTTTTTCAGTTTTCTTTCTTTTTTTTATTTCAGGATTTTTTAAATCCCATAATTTAAGTTTTTTATATATTTTTTCCTCTTCTTTTTATGTAATTTCAAAATTTTAAAATGGTTTATTTGCACTTTTTCATATCATTATAATGAGTTTAATTCTTTTTATGATGTTCATAACATACCTATGATTAAATAAAAGCATATCAATTAAAAAAATGTATAAAAGCAAACCTGATTTTTCATAAAATTTTGATAGTTTTGGTAGGTTTTTCAGGTCAATTTCATGTGTTCGTATAAGCAAAAATTACTAGTACGCACATATATCCTTTGGTACCAAGATGTAGATATGTCAACGAAAAAAAAAATATTTGAATTCATACTTACATTTTGAAGCGTACATCTAGCTTGTAAGATGCCCAACATTCAAGGTGTGCCGTGGCATAGATGGTAGAGGCGAAGTGATGATGATGCCTTGTCGAATATGGTCTGGGTTCGAGTCCGGCTAGATGCGATGGTTTTTTATATATTTATAAAATATAAAATGAAATAAAATAATAATTTGTGATCAAAATTGATTTTTTGGCTTTTCTGCGGATTGTGAAAAAGTTGAAGAAGAGGAAGAATTCTGGACAAGGCGGGGGAAACGAAAGTGAAGGGATTCTGCGCACTTGTCGGCATTGTTGCCCGTTTTCTGTAACGCGCAAAAAAAATATTTTGTTTTAGACAACTGAAGTGAGCAAAGGAAGGGGGATATTGTACACTGCTGAGACCTTTCCGATCGGCGCGGTGGTTGACAAAATTTGAGATTTATAGATTTTGTCAAGGCCGCGACGAAAATCAACTTGTGGACGGCTCATGTTTGTAGCGGGGCAAGTGTGCGAAGTGCGCGCGAGTTTATGAATGGAAGTTTTTGCTTTTATGAATGAATTTCTTGCTCAATGGAAGCGGGAGTTCGGGGAAAAGTAAACATGGCGTCAGTATGTTTCTAGTTGTAGTATTTGTATGTATGTGCAGAAGTATTTCGTTTTGATGTTTGTAGATTTTTGTTAAGTGATTAGAAGTGATTAATTACACTATGCGACAGTCAAAATCGGGATGGGATGAAACCAACGGTAAATGTTATATCGGTCAAAAACAAGTTATACGTGTCCCGGCGTTTCGCTGGGTCACGTCTAGGAATCGAGATATATATATAACTATCATATAGGGGAAATAATCCCCTTTGGTGGTCTTTTTTTGACATAACTCGAGAAC
>NW_016215532.1:0-129 GCF_001687245.7 Rhagoletis zephyria | reverse complement strand
AAGTTATACGTGTCCCGGCGTTTCGCTGGGTCACGTCTAGGAATCGAGATATATATATAACTATCATATAGGGGAAATAATCCCCTTTGGTGGTCTTTTTTTGACATAACTCGAGAACCACTAGTCCGA
>NW_016215531.1:0-1687 GCF_001687245.7 Rhagoletis zephyria | reverse complement strand
AATCCTATGAATGAAGATGCTCTGCCATCAACAGGTGACACATTATAAAACACTTCGTGATAAATAAAAAGAGGAAAATGGTTCCTCTATTGTTCTCCATCTTCGATTAATTTTTAAAATAAAAAATGTTTGAGTAAATTTGATTTTAGAAATTTTTTTAAATTATCATTTTATAGAACTTACAAATCGGAACGCCAGTATGCACATATATACATGTTAAGGCAAAGAATATACAATGTAGAAAGGAACGGGCGATATTGTTAGCTGAGGTTGATTGCAAAAATTGAAACTGACCAAACTTAGTGGTACAACAAAAAGCAAATCGCTTTGATATCTGGCAGAACAAAGGAGCGAAAGAGTTGAAAAACTTTTAGTCGGAAAGAGCAATGTCTGGTGAATATGATTTGGTGGAGCAAGGATCCCATTGAAGTACATCCAAAGGTTTTTACGATTTTTCCATACCACCATATCCAAATGAGCCGAAATGGCTAATTCAGTAGATAGACCACTAGCCGTGTATGTCTGGATGTAACGTTCAAATCCTTGCAACGTTATGAAAATTTCGGCTTCATTAGTCATATAAAGGAACTGATTAGACATATGAAAGCAAAATGTTGGGCAAATTGCCACAGAATTCTCTCGTGGAGACCTTTAGGTAGCACTGTACCAGCCAGTTGTTACTTTCTGGTTTTCACCATACAAGCGTCAATCAGTTCTTTAAATGCCTGGTGTGAGATTAAGCTGGACCTCTTGAATGTATGCACGCAAATATAGGTATATGTACGTACATAAATATCGTTTTTTCTGTTTTTAATATTTAAAAACTTGCTTGCTTAATCACTGTCTCTCATGACAAGATAATTTGAGTTTCTCACAACTTTTCTAATTTCCGCGCAGTTGTAACAGGAAATCAATAAATCTTTAACAAAGTAGAGAACCGATGTAAGAGTTGACGACAGCTTAATCATTTGAATTAAATTTTAAGATTAATATTGATATACTTTTTTTAGTTTTTGTTCAATTCGGAAACCCTTAAACTATTTTAATTATACATAACTTTTAAAACTAATGCTGCGTCTTTTAAAAAACATGATTTTTTTATTTGGAAATGATCGCAAATGATACAAATACATATAGAACTTAATTTTAGTATAACATTTTTGTCTAAAAGGAATATGTACCTATTGCTCATTTAGTAAAAGACTGTCACAACTAAAACGGCATTCAGATGCAAAATCGCTTCACCCGGGTACCACACAGGATTTTAGCATGTATTACCTACATCAAATCTTTCATTTCGTGAGTTGTAACAGTCTTTTAATAAATGAGCGATGTATTGAATCACATTCCTTTTCGCTTTATAACATAACAATATTTTCATCTAGTACTTCTATAGTGGATTTGTGTATCATTTCATTTACAGCTTCTTGAAACTTTTTGCTTCCCGCAATAACAAATTCTAATTTTGCATCTTTTTTAATAACATTACAAATATTTTCTAATTCTGATAGGTTTAAACGTTGCGAATACACTAATTCTTTATACCATAGTTTGCTTTGAAACCAATCACATTTACCTGTGCATTTAGAATCCTCGCACATTTCCTTTGAACACCGCTGATGTGCGAGATATATTCTGCTTGAATAATTCCAATATTTGTTAAATTCTTTTAATTTATCACGGAAAT
>NW_016215530.1:0-1687 GCF_001687245.7 Rhagoletis zephyria | reverse complement strand
AACTCAATACTCTCTTTCTGTTTATACATACATAAGTAGTAGTATGTAGCAAAAATGTGATTACTAATGCGATAAGCTAAATGATAAAAAAATAGGGGCTCGTTCGCATCGTCAACTACTTTAAAAGCATTTATAAAAAACCTTTTATTGTCTAATCATAAATGTCAATTTGTTTTAATTAATAGTAGCTACATATAAACATATATACACCGAAGCTACCGAATTTATGATAACGGTTTTTATGTGTTCGAGTGGGTTTGGTAAACAGGATAAATGGAAAACAATTAGTCCCAAAATTTTAGATTTTGAAGGGCAACGGCAAAAACAAGTACATTATAAGTAAAAAGACTGTAATTTGAAATGTATAACTAGCAACGAGTTTGTGAGGCGAGATTTTTATAATTAACAGGAATGTTTGAAATAGCACCGAAAATTTGGTACCAAATTTAAAGTTATAATTTTCATAAAAATATTATTAATTTCATTAGTATACCTAACATTTCACACATTTGCTTGTGTATGCATTAATGAACGTAAGTATGTGTGTACTGATGCATGTACGTTTTTATACTTATTTAGGAATAATTAAAAATAATATGAACCTCCATAACTATTATAAGGAACTATATCACATCACCTTCATACACACACGGTCTACATGAAATCTATTAAAATTGAGGTATGAATTGCGAATCTAAAGGATCTCTTGTGCTCATTGTGATATCAAAGCTCAGCTCAAATTAAGTTCTTTCCATGTAGATTAAAATACTAGATAAAGGCACATAAANCTCGGGATGGCAAATTGCCAACAAATCGCAGGTCAACAAACGGCAATTTGTTGCACAGGGCGTATGAGTAATCAACATTTCATTCCGATTTTGTTCGAATACATCACATTTGGTTGTTGATTGAAAATATGGTGGCACATTATTTGCATTTGAATAAGAGTAGAGCAAAGCATTTTTGAAATATTTTCGATACATTTCAAGATGTTTAGTGGGAAGAGTGGGGCAAAAATGGAATGTCTGTATCAATAATTAATATAGCTCTCTTCGACCAATCACTAAGAAAGCCGAGGTTATTGTAAACAAGTTCTTTGTTTGCAAAATTTTGTGAAATTGTTAAATATTATACATAAATATTGCACAAACACATATATTTGTGCACTTATATACAATTAATCGATTTAAAATATTTTTCTTTATTGGCATACAAATACAAAATCGAAGAAATAGAAACAAAAATTGTTGTATTACTTATTTAATAGCATACTATTTTTGTTTAGAATATGTGTATGTACATTAGACTGCACCACCAAAAAAAAAGAGCTGGACCGATTTTAAAATATCTCAAAAAATTGAGTTTTTTTATGAATAAAAATAGTTTCTTTAAGAACTTTTTAAAAAAGTCCCCTCAGATGACAAAACAGATTAAGCTTAAAAAATCTGCATAGAAATATTTAAAAATCTTTTCAACGGAATTGTAATAATGAGATTTTTGATGCTGTTTTTTTTTTAATTTTTCAAAGATTGATTTACGAAAATCTTGAATAACTGGACCAAAACTATTCTGATTAAGACTTATGGGATCTCAGTAGAAAGGTGTTTTCCCACTGTTTTTATTTCTCTCCAAAAAAATTCATTCGTGTCCCATTTTTTTTTTCAAATACCAACACATCTTAATTCAA
>NW_016215529.1:0-1687 GCF_001687245.7 Rhagoletis zephyria | reverse complement strand
ATAAAAATTGTTTTTATAATCAAAAAACAAACATTAGCTTATGACATTAAATGGCTGAGTTTTTTATTACAAAATGCCAATAAAGAAATTCAATTCTAGTAATGGTTTAATAAAAAACATATTTCAAAATTTAAAATTATGCAAAAGCAATTTTTCAATTTATAAAAATATTAAAAAATAAAAACAAAAACTTGATTGAGTCAATAAACCACCAAAAATTAGGAATTTTTATTATTTTTTACAACTTTGCTTTTAACAATGAAACACAATGATCCACATTTACTGACGATGAGCATCGGCTGTCGTGCTCTCTTCACTGTGAGTAACAATTTCAGCAATTTTGACTGAAGCCTCTGTATTTAGATTTTTGCTCTTTTTCACTCGGTTTGAGATTGAAGAATAGATCGGGTTGCTGCTAACAATGTTTGAGTAATGATCAATCAAGTTATTTTCATGGCAGATCAGGTCCAGTGACTTGTCTTTGACGCCTTCGGGTCTGGTAGCGTTGATATAATGANAGTAGTTAGAAGAGAATGAGAAAGAGCGTCAACCACCAGGAAAACGCCGGCAAACAGGACGATCAAGCTGAGAATTTGAGACATTTTCAGTCTAAAGTAAAAAGTGCTTAAAATTAATAAAGTTGCTCTAAAGTAGAATGATTTAAAACTTACCAGTTTTGTTTATTTTTGAAAAAAAAATTTATGAATGATGATGGTTAGAATAAAGAGAAAAGTTTTGCTTTTATAACCAGAAAACGGGCAAAGCATGAGTTTATGACATTTTCAATGGTGGAATTTTTGATAAAATACCGATGTTGAAACTGAACAGTAGAAGGCAAATGTCAAAACCTAATTAAAAATTATGCTTTGTTGATTACTTAACTTCACTGATTGTTTGATTTAATTTCACCACACCTCAAACTCCCAAATTATAATTAACCGCTAGTCTAATTTTAATTTTTAATTAAAAAAGTTTACTCAATTTTTGCTTAAAATCATAAAAGTTCATTAGGTCGACTTGATCAGGTGATTTTGGTAGTTGCCACATCGCCTTTGATTTAATTAAAAAACTGCTTTTAATTAAAAATGCTTTTTAAATGGCAAACCAGTGACGTTTTTTCCTCATCAGCCATTTACCTAATGAAAAGTGCTCAATTCATTAGGCAACTGAAATACCAAAATAGTGGCTGCATTTCTTGGAAAAGGAGAGAAAGTTGAGTCTAAGAAAGGGTTTACAGCAGTCTTTTATCTTTAAAACTACTTAAAATTTAAACACTCACCTTTTCTTATCAAACAAAATTTGCATTTATCCGCCTGCGGAGCGCAGTTTCCCCTTGGAGACTTTCCCTTAAAACGGTAAAAAAAAGAAAAGAAAGAAAAGAAGGAAAAGGTAGCACAGCAGTAAAGATTGCCTCTCTTCAGTTTCTTTATTTTCTCCACTAGTAAACACGCACTTGTTTATTTGCTACTGTAAACATCTGCCTATTGATTTTGGTTTGAATTATAAACCTGTAGACACTACAAACAGTTACCTTTTTGGAAGTGACAACAAAACACAGGCATCAAAACATTAGCTGACCAAAGGACACTTTTATTGACCAGTTGATCACTATGGCAAGTAATGAGAGCAGCAAATTAAACCAAAACTACTACTACCTTCCAAGCAGTCCACCTCTCGACGACCACCT
>NW_016215528.1:0-1687 GCF_001687245.7 Rhagoletis zephyria | reverse complement strand
GTTATTTTCAACGATTTTAAAGCAATTCTACGAAAAATTTTATTTTTCCTATATAAAATTAATGGAGAATTTTAAAGCCACGGTGGTCAATAGGAAATTATATTAAATTTTGCTCGAAAAGGCCTGGAAGATTCAAGTTTTAATCGAATTACAATTTTTTCTTTAATACTTTGAACAGATTTTAAAAAAGATTGCCTAGGCCCGAATTTGAACAAACAGGGAACATCCAAGCAAAAAGTAACATGTTTCTGGTGACAAATTGAAGATTCTGAGATTTGTCATAAAAAAAATATTACTTCTAGTTTGATGCTGATAAAAATCAAAACCCTTTTTTTTAATTCGGGCCTATCCAATCTTTTCTAAGATCCATTCCAATTTTTAAAAAATAAAATACTCTTCCAGCTTTTTTTGAACAAAATCAGTCGATAATTTCCAACTGTGCGTCGGCCATAGTGAAATGTTAACCGATTTCAAAATAAAAAACGATGGGTCTTCTTATTTTCGATACTCGTCAGTTCTGGGGGTTGCTGGAAAAATAAATTTTGGAACACCCTAATGGCTATGATTAATACATACGAGACTATAATTTTTAAAACCATTACGGGCACTTTTAAATTGTATAGTTTTCTTTTTTTTTACTTTTTTCATGTGATAAACATTTCGTAAGTGTCATAANGCATAGTGAAATGTTAACCGATTTCAAAATAAAAAACGATGGGTCTTCTTATTTTCGATACTCCTCAGTTCTGGGGGTTGCTGGAAAAATAAATTTTGGAACACCCTAATGGCTATGATTAATACATACTAGACTATAATTTTTAAAACCATTACGGGCACTTTTAAATTGTATAGTTTTCTTTTTTTTTTACTTTTTTCATGTGATAAACATTTCGTAAGTGTCATAATGTCTTATGTCGTAAAGTTTTCAACGGTTAAATATACAGTGCCGTACAAAAGTATTGGCACAGAGAGTTTTTCGCAGTGTATGCAAAGTTTTTTATTCCAATTTCTTTTCGCTAATTTTTTATAAAATTATAGAAAATACTACAATAAAAAACATAAATTAAAATCTCTAAACTTTGTGCAAAACTCAGGAAAATTCAATAAATTTTTGTACTAATTTGCACCTTTCCAGTCACAAACCTTGTGGTACGTAAAAATAAGTAAAACAGTAGTTTTTCAGTTAGATAATATAATCGTGTAAAAAAATTGGAGAATTCGTAAACATTTTAGAATTGGAGATACATAAAATACTACGAATTGATTTATGCAAAAAAATTTACTAAATTTTTTTTTCTATTGGGCCTCTTTTGAAGTGTATGTGTGATATGTTTAGGGGACTCGAAACCACAACAAATATATTTTTTAACAGTGNGAAAACTCAGGAAAATTCAATAAATGTTTGTACTAATTTGCACCTTTCCAGTCACAAACATCTTCAAAAGAGGCCCAACTAAAATATCAGATCCGGAAATATAACTGCTTGTGGTACGTAAAAATAAGTAAAACAGTAGTTTTCCAGTTAGGTAATATAATCGTGTGAAAAAATTGGAGAATTGGTGAACATTTTAGAATTGGAGGTACATAAATCCTACGAATTGATTTATGCAAAAAAATGTACTAAATTTTGTTTTCAGTTGATATGTTTAGGGGACTCGAAACCACAACAAATATATTTTTTAACAGT
>NW_016215527.1:0-1687 GCF_001687245.7 Rhagoletis zephyria | reverse complement strand
ATATGCTTAAAATGTTTGAGCTGATGAATACCCAGCTAGAACAGTATGGTTTATAATTCCTTATATGTGCTACAGCAGCACTAACAAAAGTATCTCTTATGAATTTGAAATGCTTCCCTTATATTATAACGGCCAAATAGAGAAGTTCATTTACATATGATCTTTTTTTCCGCTCTTTTATATGAGCTTCTAGTGCGCATATATCAAGTTTGATAGCTGTTGACCATACCAATAATGCCTCATGCTCAGTTTTACTAGATAAATTCGTGTTCTCGAAAAATAAATACCAAAAATCTGAGTAAAGCGGCCAAATTCTTTTCTAAAAATTTTGCTTTGTATGCTATTTTCAACAAAATATAGGCCATAAAACGATAAATGTTCAAAATTTGTTCAATTGTTTCAAATGGAGAAAAAAGAATTTTCGATTTTTGCATCGTGAAACTTTTTTTCTCGGAAAACACGAATTGATCTAGTAAATCTGAGCGTGAGGTGTTATTGGTATGGCCAACAGCTATCAAACGTTGTATATTCACACTATAGGTTTTTTTTGATATAGTGTATAATTTTTTCATTAAATAGCGACAAGCAATAACAAACAAATTGGAAGTAATAACAGTTTTTTTTGGCGAAAACCCAAAATTTTTACGGGGATTGATAAAAGTCTTATTGATAATTTTATCATAATATTAAGAGTTTTATCTTGCGTAATCCCGGTTAATGCTAGAACGTTAAGGAGCTGCTAGATATAACTAGAAACTCAGATTTACTTCAATATGGCTGTATTACATGCCAAGTACGGTTCATAAGGTTTTAGTAGTTACATGGCTGTGATGTTTTGGGACACTTGAACTCGTCAATAGGTAATAAGAAATTAAAAAATGTTTTAAAAGTTTTACTGTTTAAGTGATGTGCCATTTTCCCATACAAGAAAATCGACGAAAGGTTTAATGGCTAATTAGTTATTAATATCGGACTCGGTACTGGCATCACTTTGGTATACAAAAACAAAAAAACAAGAAAATTATCAATCTGAAGAAATTGAGATATACATACTTAAAAGACAACATTATAAATTACATTTTTCAAGAAAATATTAAATTATAAATTTTTTCAATAGGTTTTGTGTTTTCCAGTTTTGAAATTGGTTTTTGTTCTTTTGTTTAATTTATCTTATGCTTCATATATTCATAGTACTATGATATTCATTATAACATTTTTTCAATAACTAAAATTTATAAGGGAGGTAGTCATTACTGATACCAAAATTGTTTGGTGGGTTGAGTCTCCTTTCTCGGTATAATTTCGAAATCTACTGAAGGCATTTGGTTTGACGTTTTCCTGTAAATTCGCTATAAATTTTGGTGGTGCACTTCAAACTCGTCATTCGCATAAAAGAGTCAATATTTGGGACAAACTAAATTCAAAAGTGTATGAAAAAATATGTCGAATTTTGTCAACTGGGCGATACTAGTTCGTTTATAAAGGCCTCAGTTCGGACAATCTTTGTATTTCCGTAAACTTGTGCAATAAATGTTCGTATAGATATTCTTTGGAATTGAATGGTATACGCCACTGTTTTAGTCTCTACATCGTGATGCATTTCTAAAAAAAATTAACTCATTGATTTCAATAAGCTTTAAAGCTTTTTGTTACATACATATTTTCTTATGTATGTAGGTATGTACAT
>NW_016215526.1:334-1687 GCF_001687245.7 Rhagoletis zephyria | reverse complement strand
AACACGCCTCTTTTACTTGAGCTGAGACTGTGTTATTTATTCCAGATACATGAGCTTGTATCCTCCTCGAGTGCAGATTAATCCTACGCTTAAGTCTTTCAGTAATGAAAGTGCACTCCGATCCGGAATATTAGAGCGCGGGCCGAAAAATTTGCATTATTAAAATATATATTGACTCGGGCGGTCCCTAATAGAATTCCTTTGTTGGTATTAGCAAAGCAGGATTGGACATTTTGGGTTGGTCCTTTGTTTGCTTTGGTAGCATCGTGTCTTGCCTGAGCTTGAGCAGAAGTTGACGCGATGTTCTCTGACCCATCGGATACGTTTGTTTGATGCCTTTGGTTCATAGTTGCTTTTGGCTGAAATGCTTGAATGTGAAGGAGCGTGTGGTGTCTTTGGTGACAGACGCTGCAATTAAATGAGCATGTACACCTAGTCTGTCCAGAAGATAAGCAATTCAAGCAACCATGATTATTTTTAATGAAGGCGATTCTGTCTGCCGTTGTTATTTTAAGAAATTTTTGGCATTTTGACAGTTTGTGATTATTGCCTTTACAAAATTTGCACAGAATCTTGGCTACGCTTGCTTGGTAGGCCCCGTGCCTTTTCTGAGTTTCATTGTTTTTGCTATTTTGGGGCTTTGAAAATCGAGGGTGTTTTACAGCTTTAATATCTGATATTGTTTCAAGTGTTTGAAACCTATTAGAGAGGAATTTATCCATATCCTCCCACTTGGAAATTTCGGTTTTATTTTCAATTGTTTGTTCCCAAAGAGCCAACGTACTCTCTGGCAATTTCGTGGAGCAGAGATATGTAACGATGGCGTCCCAATTGGATACGTCAATTTGATGACATCGCAAAGCCGATAAACAATTATTAATATTTCGCTGTAACTTTTTTAATGAAGTACCGCACTCACTTTCTACTGACTCTAGGTTAAAAAGAATCTTTATCTGCGAATTCACTAGAATGCGTTTATTCTCGAACCTATCACAAAGGTTTTTCCATGCAGTATTGAAGCCCTCGTTTGTAACATCACATTTGCTAACTATCTCTTTGGCCTCCCCCTGAGTTTTCTGGTTCAAATGAAACAACTTTTCTACAGGAGTGAGGCGCTTATTATTGATATAAATGGCCGTAAACATGTCACGGAATGTAGGCCACGAGAGATAATCGCCTTTGAACACATCCGTATCACATGGTGGGAGATGGATGTTGTGTTCTCTGGCCGACATATCCTCGATCTCTTTGTCACTTTTGACGAGCTTCGCATGGAGTTCTGCCATGTTCGACATGCAGTGCAGATAAGTAGAATAGGTACTTTTATACTTAGCCTTCACTGAGGCTGATTTT
>NW_016215526.1:0-302 GCF_001687245.7 Rhagoletis zephyria | reverse complement strand
GTTTCAGTCATGCTATTGTAGTCGGCCTCAAACTCAGGCACAACATCAGCTAATCGGATAAATGTTTCCATTTTTAAGATCCTAATGAAAATAAGTTACGAGAGCACTTCGAAAATTATAACTTTCCCAAAGATTTAAGCGAATAAACCACCACAATCAAATAAGTTAACACCGCAATTTAGGTGCAATTTCGCACGGATATCAAATTATTTATTAAATATCAAGCGTAATATATGTATGTAAAGATATGTAATTATGTATACTCGCGTACACTAATGAAAATCTTCTAAGATTACAGGAAC
>NW_016215525.1:0-1687 GCF_001687245.7 Rhagoletis zephyria | reverse complement strand
GACGAAAAAGTTGGGCAAAAATTACTAAATTGCCATAAGTAGTGGTCTTACTAACCATCGGGTGAAAATTAAATAAAGTTAATTAGTGCGGAGATTGCTAGGAATTAGCCGTTTACGGGAGAACATGAAACTTAAGCATTCAAAGATATATTAGTATAAGAACTAGCGACGTCACAAAAAGGTTAGTTTTAGGTCAGCTGGTTTTTCGATATTTTTTCCTTGCTGTAGTTAGAGAGGGATACCATAGGTCTGGCACCTCTCCATAAGTGGAAATTTCGGATTTTAAAATCATTTCAAGATAAATATTTTTTTTATAACTTTTTATGTCTCTTGAGCAACACAAATTTCTAATTGCCAAACAGTTTTGCAGTTGCAAACACCATGTCAGACGCAATTTAAATAATGAATTTTTTTTTTTCAAATTATTTTAGTATCTATAGCTAAAATTTTAATGTGATACAGTTCTATAGTTAAATAATGTTATACTAATTTTCCACAGAAAATTCGTTTTCTTATTTTTGTACGGAACTAGCTTACCCGGCGCGCTTTGCTACACCCTACAAATTTCAAGATGTAATTCTAACAAGATTTAATTAGTTCCTACTTTTTTCCATATAATAATAATAATACAAATTCTTTTGCATTAAAACTTTTTAAAAACATTTAATTTGATATCCATATTCTGTTAATTAATTTGGTACTTAATTTAAAAATTTGGTGCAACACCATCCATTGCGAATAAATCCAAGCAGGTTGCCAGTGTGGGGCGAGAACCAATGCTATGCTAAACGCAAAGTTTTTTATATTTATACTTAGGAAGATAAATTAAATTTTTAGATGGGTGGCAACTTTATTTGAAAATATGTATTCTTAGATAGCCAATGTTTAATACTTGTATTGTGATATTTAACATAACTTATTTAATTCATTAAAATTTTTTTATGTAGATGGCAACTCTTTTATTTTGAAATTCAAACATAAATTTGGAATCAAACCTTCTCAAGCACCATTCGTTTGACAGCGATCTTGTAATAATTTGATTTACTTATTTAATTGTTTTACTATAGATATATGACACGATGTTTTCCCCAACACCTTCAACTATTATACGAAAACCTTCCTCATGAATCACACCGGCCACTACTGAAAATCGCAATAAAATCAGATTGGTAGTTTCTGAGTTCAACGCGTTCAAATAGACAACAGGCGCTTCAGTGCACTTCATTTTATAATATGTATGTATGTATGTATGTATACAATAGATATGAGCAGGAAATTATATTACTCATACGCCATGTAACACGCGTTGGATCTAAATTAATACGAAAATAATAACTATTGATAACGTGACATTTAAAGCGTCTGGTTGAAGTTACCGCCAACGGAAAGTGTCTGGCAATATTCAATNTTTAAAGCGTCTGGTTGAAGTTACCGCCAACGGAGAGTGTCTGGCAATATTCAATATTGATTTTTAACAATATTCTATAAAAGATATATAAAAACTAGCACTTCGACTTTAACAAAATTGACTGTAAAAGGGCCGCCTACTTAAGCAAGCAGATACGCGTACATATAACACTAAATATATGCAACACTACTTATTCACTAAATTTCGTTACATCGAACATAAGATAGGTGTGGCGGCCCTATAGGGAATGAACTATTTTTAATAAAAAATTAATAAAGA
>NW_016215524.1:0-1687 GCF_001687245.7 Rhagoletis zephyria | reverse complement strand
CGTCGATGACAAAAGAAAGAGAATGGTCAAAGCACAATGATGACACAATCCGCAACAGGCAGCCTCAATGCAGTGATTCAATGGGCGAGCAATCGACAGCACCAACCAGCCAAGCAAAGGTTCACTGTCACCAGGCTGCAGTTTTTCATTATCATCACAAATATGCTGCTGCTGCTGCTGCCCGTAAATAACCTCAAACTCGTTTGCTTTCACTCACTAACTTCCACACAAACACGCATCAGTGATGCCGTTTTCGTCACACTGTTGTTTGCATCACCGATCACCATTCACGATCATTTCCAGCCAGGCAGGCAGACGGACTCAAAGTAGGTCACCGCCGGCGTCGTCGTCTGCGTCTTCAGCAGCTGATGTGAGGTGGACAACAGTGGCAGAACAGGCAGAGGCAGCACTAACAGGTAGCGCTGATTGTCTCAGTGTGCTGAGACTGTTGTAACATCGAGAATAGCAACGCGGAGAAAGTGAAGAAAGGAAAAGTGACTCACCTTGAAGGAGGAAAGCTGAAAGCTATGCTTTGCTTTGCTGATGCTAAAGTTGTCTTTCGCTGCTGAAGTGTCTGTGTGTGTGTTTTTTCAGCACTAGGCGTTGGAAGATGAAGGCGGTGAACAGTGGCCAATGCTGCTGCTGCTGCTGATGCTGCTTCTGAAAAAATACAAAGAAAAAAATGGTTAAAAATTAGGCATTTGGTTTAGGAAAATCTATCAAAAACAGGAGCACTTTTTTTTATCATAATCAGCGACAAATAGTTTGAAAATAGATCAACAGATAACAAAATAGCAGCAGCACCAACTAAGCTGCATAAGAAAAAAACAGAGGTGCATTTCAACATCATCGCAACAGTGGTGAACTACGATATGGCAATCTCCAAGAAAGAGAGAGACAATCCAAGAAGGCTCTTGAACTAGAGAGAGAGCACAGAGCCAATGAAAAGGAGTTCTTGCAGCAGCAGCAGCAGCAGCTTTCGCAGATTGCACAAGAGAATTTCAGCGAGTGCTAAAAGTGCCAAACACATAAGCTGCTGTACGGCATTTTCTGGCAGTGCCAGCACAGACCACAACACACTGACACTCCAAGAGACAACTTCTGAACGAAAATCGCTGCAGCAGCTTCATTCAATCTTCAGACTTCAAACAGCACATCACTTCACATCACCGATGCATTGACACTTATTCACCTTATTTATACCATCATCTTTTGCTCAAACCTAAAACCTGATCATCATGTCCACCACCACCACCACCACCACCATCACCCCCGAAGCCATCGCCCGTCTTCGCGCCCAGTTCGAGGCTGAACTGACCACCAGCCCCTCCCACCTCTACCACCCCGTGGACATTGAACGCGTCCGCACCGAGGACTGGCAGGTGAAACGTTTTCTATTGGAAAAAGATGGCGACGAGCCAGCCGCCTTCCAGGCCCTTCTAAGCGCCCTGCAGTGGAAGCAGAGCTTTGGCGTGCACGACCGGGGCGACTCCTACTACCCGGCGGAGCTGTGGCTGCTCAATGACATCGAAATAGCCGGCCAGGACCGCCAGGGGCGGCTGGTGCAGTGGGGGAGCATCCGCAACAAGCGGTACTTCAAGCCGATAGCCGCGCTCGCCCGCCAGTTCGTGGCCCACGTCCTGGAGCGAGCGGACCGGGCGGCCGGCGAGGGCGGCTTTGTGATCGT
>NW_016215523.1:0-1687 GCF_001687245.7 Rhagoletis zephyria | reverse complement strand
ATTTGCATTTGTCATGGCTTGGCAAATTTGCAATACCGAAAATCCATAAAATCGTTTTGCAAAAGCTTTGCCATGACAGTTTAATAAAGGTCGCTCACAATCCATGGCATATTTCTGCAATTGCATAAATTTGTCAGCTCTTATGCACCGAATCGCGAATAGCCCTACTATTCTTTTGCTGCTATTGACTTCACTTGCATAGTTTTTTGCTGATAACAAATCAAATAAATAGCCATTTCGGTGTTAACATTGTTGTTTTTTCTTTAACGGTATTGTTAACATTGTTAACATTATAATTGTTGGTTGTGTATTTGTATATTTTCGTTCTTCCCAGACTCTTTCATGGCATTCTCATTCAGTATTTTGTGTGTGTGTATTTTTATTTTTTTTTGAATTTGCAAATTGGCATTTGCTTTTATTGCTTCTTATCATTTGCTGTAAGTGAACTTAACCTCGTTTAATTTTTAATTGTTCATTCCTTTATGATGCCGTGTTTTTCTTGCGCATTGGCGTAAGCTTGAAGATTAAAACATACATAAGTATGTATACTTAAACTCCTGCATACGTACATACATATGTATGTACATATATGTATGTTGGCCTTGGAGCTGAAATCTAGCCTAATTCCGATCAATTGCCTTGGCTATAGCCTGGGAACCTTTTGCAAATATTTACCTACTTATGTATGTGTCTAGATGCAAAAATTATTTGTAAGGGGGCTCGAATTCTTAAGGCACATCTACATAGATGTTTTCGCTTTATTTTGACAGCAGCGCAAGTACTTTCAACAGCTGACAATGGACGCACGCGAAAACTTGAGAGTCGGTCATATTTCTGCATTTGCGTTGCCCAACTTTGGTTACGTAGACACTTTCATATATATGTGTGCTTTCCAAATGTCGCCAACGCCAACGCAACGCCAAAGTTGTATGTGAAAGGGCCTTTAGAAAGAGTCGATAACACTCTTTGGTTTTTAGCTCACATTGTATTCTCCAAATAGCAACTATTTTCTGGAGCTTTAAGCCGGTTTAGTTTATTTGAAACTTGGAAGAAACAGCTGTTGTAAATAGGCCTACTTTCCCACAGAATTCATAATACTTCCTTTTATTATTAGAAATAAAGTGCTTATCTCATACGATAAATATGTAAGTACTTAACTCTTACTTCGTTTGTGACCTTGAATCCTTCAACAAATACAGCAATTTTATCAGCATTTCTAAAAGCAAAAACACGGCCAATTGCATTAATTGATAAATTTACATATTTCACTATGGAATTTTCTTTTTTCCTAGCAAAATATTTGCTCACAGTTCGCCCAATGCTTACATTTATATGCAAGTTTGTAGACTCATAGACATACCTTATAAAAAATTGTGCCTTCAACATTCAATTTAAGCGGTAAATCTATTGTTTTTATTAGTTTGTAACTAAAAAGTCTAAGCTGTTTACGTATTTACTATATACATATGTATGTATGTCTGTACATTGGGGTGGTAAAAAAAAAAGTAAAGTCGCAGTTTTAGCATCGAGAGCATTAAAATTAGGCCCCTACATTTTCCCCCTCNATGCGTTAAATGCAGTGCATCAATTAATTTGCATACATACATATGCAGTTTTGTATGCAAAACTTGTATTCGACAATAAATATTATGACAAGTGAACTCTGTCTAATCGATAATGCAGCTAA
>NW_016215522.1:0-1687 GCF_001687245.7 Rhagoletis zephyria | reverse complement strand
TAGGGAGGCTTAATGCGATTAAATATTTGGCGGCAATGCTGCAGCTAAAATGCATTACCAGCTCAAAGGCCAGCTCACAGTTAATTTTCAAAATTGTTGTTAAAAAGAAAAAGTGCAACAGAAAAGTGCTATACGGAAAATTCCCACTTAAACATCAACAGAAAAAAAATTCAAACTAACAACTAGAAAAGCAGACTGTTGAAGACAGAAAGTCTAGACAATTCTTCTTTTTCTTTTCATCCCTTTTCTCATCAACACAGCACACCACTGTGTCAGCGGATGTGCCAAACAACAGACAAGACAACGACAGCGACAGATGCAAAAGCAGAAAAAAACAAAAGCCGACAAAAAATAGAAAAAAACGAGAAAAAAGGAGCTCAGATCGGCGCTTCTTCCTTTCTTCTTCTTCCTTCTATCCCCATTTCCTATTATTTGTTTGTTCAGCCACCATCGTTTGAGCAATAAACGCGATGATGCGTGCACATAACAAATCAGCTAATTAATTCACACTAATTAGCCGCATTGTGCTGCTGCAATGTTTGCTGTTGCAGTTGTTAGTGCTGCTATTGTTCAGACAGCAATCGCCGATCATCAACAAAAAGAAGAAAAGAAAAGCGGAAAACGTGCTGGTGCTTCAATTTTCCTTCCTTTTGCACCTAATCCGCGTAGCTGCATCTCGTTTGCCTCATTTTTTAGAAAATACATAAAAAATAGAAAGAAGCAGCATCAAACACGTGAACTAAAAAATTCTAGTAAAAATGTGACGCATTTCTAAAACAGATGAGTTCACATTGAACCCAAAAATTGTGCAAAAAATTGAAAAAAGAGATAAAAACAAAATATTTTTGCAACTAGATCTAAAAAAACACAAAAAAGTTTTTTGAATTAAAAACCAAAAGCATTTTTTGCGCTGCCTAGCAACAAAAAAAGGCAATTGATTAAGTCAATCGAATTTGATGAATACGTTTTGCTTTTAATTTCAGTAAAATATTTGCTCTAGCACGTTTTTACTTTGCAAACCGGTGTTCAGGTGCAAAACCGGTGCAAAACAAGCTAACTAATTAACTAAAAGCAGTCTTTAGATAACAGCAAAAAAATAGCGCAAAAACTGAAACTTTTTTGAAAAAATGATCATTAACGACAAAGTTAATAGCCACTGATTGGAGACATATGCATATTCAGTAAGATATATCACTCCGGCAAAAAAAAGCAGAAAAGCTGATGAGTTGTTGCACTGAGGGCGACATTACGCTAATTAAATTGCATGCAGCCTCTTTGTTACCATAACTAAATTAGGAAANATTTTTTGCAAAAAATAAACTCAAATCAGTAAAAAAATAAGTTAATGAAGCGAATGTTAAAAAACCTCTAATCAAATGAAAAACGAAAAAAATGCTCAACTAGCTTGCAATTAACAAAATGAGCAAAACTGGCATTTTCAAATTCCTTATTTGCTCATTGCAACTGAAAAAACTGCTAATCATCAGCTGGCAGCCTCTATCAGCAGTGAAGATAAACAAAATCAACACTGAGTAATTACCAAGTGAATCTGGCCAAAAGTTGATCTACAAATGAGAAGCACCTCAAATGTTTTTCTGCAGCGCCCACCATTCAAGCAAAGCTTCTTCCTTTTCCACTGTCGCCCCTTTTCATATTTATTATTGTCACACCGCCGTCGTCGTTGTCG
>NW_016215521.1:0-1687 GCF_001687245.7 Rhagoletis zephyria | reverse complement strand
TTTTTTTTTTGTTGTGTTGCCATGTACGGTTAATGTACACATAGTTAATTTTTCACGCCATTAGACAACATTTGGTCGTTGACGTTAATGACGTGACGTAACGCAGCGGACATACCAGCCACTGCCCTTCCGCATTTCTCTATGCCACTCAGCCAGCACACAGTTTGTGGACAAGGCTTCACGAGTATCAGTTACTAGGCCAGGATTATATATAATGCAATACAGAATAAGTGCAAAGTAGTTTGCTTATCTATGAGTGGATGTGTGTGCGTGCTTGTATCGAAATCTGTGGCAACACTTGTCTATCTACATGTTTTCCTCCCTCTGCTCTTGTTTTTATTCGAGTGTTTATGTATTTCCTACGTGCGGTCATTTACTTTCTCCAATTCTATTTTATACCAATGTAATTAAGTCTGCAAAACTATTACTTAATGCTGTTAATTACAGCGATTAGCAGATATGGTTTTTGGTATTGCATTTCTTCGCTAAGCTTTTGCGGGCATTTCTTCTTTTGACTGCTTTTATTTCGTTTTATTTTTATTATTATTACCATTTCCTTTGCTGTAGATTATAAGTTCTGAGAAGTTACGGCTGCGGTCTATTTTCCAGGTTATAATTAATTGGTAATTCCATTCAGCAAAGAGCCCGTATGAACGCTTCAAAATTTTTTAATGATTATAACTAAAATATCAGTTCACTTAAGAGCCAATTATCTACTATCTACTTCTGCATCCCTTGAAACACATGTTCTATTCAAAATACTCGTAATTTTAACAAACATAGCTTTGAGCAGGCAGAGTAAAATCGAATCTCTAACTTTCAACAATATATCTCTGGGCCGATGCCCTTGAACGAGAGTCACACGTTCGAAGCACAAATTCAACAAACCCTCGATATTTTCGAGCATTTTGTTCTAGTTATATTGGGGTTATTCCCTATATATTACATCACCGCACAAAATGAAATAGAAATTCATGCAGCAAAACGAATATCACCAAACACGACGCCATAGGGTAACGGTGTATATTCTAGCGGCATACACGATGAGGTGATGTGGACAATGGAAATCAGGCTCGCTGACCCATTCCTAACCTTGAAGCCTGGGTAAACGTGAAACATGCAAAGTCGGATTAGTATTTCACGCAAATATTCTATGGTCACAGCGCTAATTGATCAAACGCGTCCTGACGGAATAGTAGAGATATAATGGCAAAGAAGAGTTGGTTCGCTGGCCTGTGCTCAAAAGTAAGCGTTGTTCACTGCAAAGAGCTTAACACTCTCCCCTACGAAATCCTGGGCAACCATTTTTCCCACCTGAACGAAAGAGGTCACTACTAACTCTCGGCCCGTGCATTTCGGCATCGGATTTCAATCGCCGCCTCTTGGAGAGGAATAGTTTCAGCTGTCTAGAGAGGCATGCGTAAATCTGGCACAATTACGATCTGAAAGCATATAAAACTCCTGCCTATCCAGATGCGACCTCAACGTTCTCCTAGAGTATTTATGGCTTGCATGTAAAGGTTCGCCACGTGCCACAAACAACCGCCTCAAATGCCTCCTTAAAACCACTCAACTAACTCCCTTGCGTCAACTCGCCTAACAGCACGTTTCCTTGGCCTACCGGTTTTTTGAGCTTGACGACAATCATTGAAAGATTAACAGATTCTATGCAGGGTTAAGTAGCCGC
>NW_016215520.1:314-1687 GCF_001687245.7 Rhagoletis zephyria | reverse complement strand
GTTACTACTACTACTACTTCAGCTACTCCTAAAGCTTCTCCCGTGGTTGCTGCTGCTGCTTCAGTTGTTCCTACCACTGATCCGCTGCAACAGGAACAACAATCGCAGCAATCAAAGACGGTCGTTGCGGGTCCAGCAGCTGTAACANAGTTGAATGACTCTCTGGACTCGCTCTTTGGCGACCTCTCAGTTCCGCCGCCCAAAACTGTCGCCGATCCGAATGACTCGCTGGCGGCGATTATGCGCAACAAGGCGAAGCTCAACTCGAGGCGGACCTCCACGCGGAAGAGGCCCTCGCTCAAGCCAGGGCAAATACTGTCGCCTTCGGGTGAGGTTCCGGATAGTGTTGGTCCTTCCACTTCTAATCCTGAACCAGATCCTGAACCAGAAGCTAAAGCAGCTAGTCAGCCTGAAGTATCTTCAGCGGTACAACAGTCATCATCATCACCAGCACCGCCTCTGGAACTGCCCACGCCACCGTTTGTGCCTCCAACGGTGGCCCCGAGAAACTTGCTGCCTCCTACTAATGACCTCCAGCCAACTCCTTCACCTCCTCCACCTTCAAGACTGACACTGTCCAGCACTGAAGACGAGAGTGACGATGACCTGTTTGCGACGGCGGCTGGAAGGCCAAGTGCCGGCAAAGCTGTCAGCAGCAGCAGTATTCCCAGCAAAGCAGTGGCCGGCAGCGAACCAGTGACTTTCAATCAGGCGGGACAGACTTTTTCTAGCACGCCCTCTAAGCCTGACATAGTGGCAGCAGCAGCGGCAGTTCCATCAAGTCCACCGAGCAGTCAAGTTGCCGCAGCAGCAACAGCAACAAAACCGTCAGCCTCGTCCTTTCTCCTCGACAGCTCAGACGACAGTGATAATGACATCTTTGGTGCTTCGGTAACTTCCACTCCAGGCAAGTCCACCGCTAGGCCGTCACCACTTGCAACCTCAACAACAACAACCACAACAACAGCTTCAAGCATCTCCCGAGCGCCCATTTCCCTCTTCTCCGACAGTGAGGAGGAAGACACTGACTTTCTCTCAGCCAGTCTGAGCAAGGAGAAGGAGAAAGCGGAGGAGGTTGCTGTGCCTAAACCGACGACTTCCGCCACCACGACGGCGGCGGCAAGAAACCTGAAAAAGAGCATCTTTGATGATGACAGCGACAGTGATGGTAAGCAAGAGCTTGAAATACAAAAAAATACTGAACCACTAATATTTTGTTCCCACGCTTTTAGATTTATTTAAGTAGGCAGATGACATCCACTTGGAAACACAATGCAGATGATGGAGATGATGATGGTGATGGTGATGAAGATGATGAGAAGGAAAATAAATCACCGGAATAGTGCACAGGGCCAACACAAACCTAGTGTCCT
>NW_016215520.1:0-213 GCF_001687245.7 Rhagoletis zephyria | reverse complement strand
ATGCGGAGTTTATTTACTATCACTTTCCCTTTCCGTGCTTTGACTTTGATTTGCCACCACTGCTTCCCCCAGCTGGAGAACTCCCGGAACCACCAGCACCAGCTCCACCACCATCCTGAATGTAGATCTGCCCACCCTGAAGTTCCTCCTTGGACACCTCCGTTACCGTCTGCAGCTTGTCCTTCGCCTCGAGGAAGAAGAGGACATCTCGGA
>NW_016215519.1:0-1687 GCF_001687245.7 Rhagoletis zephyria | reverse complement strand
TCGTACTAGTTGTGAGGTAGTTTACAACTAGTTCATTTGACTACAGGGTTGTTGTTCTCTACCTACCTACTAAGTACTTATACAATGACCAGGGCTTTTCACCTACCTAAAACGCCCGTTGTGCCAAAATTGGCACACTATATTTTATATCTGATTGTGGCGGAAATGCATCCTCGCTTTCAGAATTTTTGTGTCCTTAGGATAAGATTCTGGACCTTCCGAATCATCCTCCTAAGTATTGCTCAAAATATCTAAAGTTTGGTTTGAATTGGAGTAATTCATTTCACCGTTCACAATGTAGCACAATGAGGCTGATTTTAAAGTGTAACTTATATTAATGTCAGTTAAATAAATCAAGCAAATCAGTAAACATGTTGATTAGTTTGAGTGATTATAAAGCTTATTACCAAAAGAAATCACAGTGAAGACTCATGTAATAGTAAACGTTTTATTAACGCTTACCATTTTGTGCACAACAGTCTGTCTCGCTACGCTTTTGGGTGATGGTAATAAAGTTTTATAAGGATTTTGATTTTGCTTTTGCTTTTCATAATTTCTTTGTTTAAACAAACACCGTTTTGATGTGCGTGTACATGAAAATAAAAAGAAATGAAATTATGAGAAATCATAAAGTGTATGTGTAAAAGCCACCATGTTACGTGGCGCGAAAATAAATAAAGAGGCCATCAACACCCTGTAGGGAAACCCCGAACTGGTGAACCAAATTTGTAACGGGTGATTTTTTAAGAGCTTGATACCTTTTTTTTTAAAAAAAACGCATAAAATTTGNCGAACCGAACACTGATTTTGGTAATAAAATTCAATGATTTGCAAGCGTTGCTCGTTAGTAAGTCTATTCATGATGAAATGTCAAAGCATACTGAGCATCTTTCTCTTTGACACCATGTCTGAAATCCCACGTGATCTGTCAAATACTAATGCATGAAAATCCTAACCTCAAAAAAATCACCCGTTAGTTCCGCACTAGATCTTTATCGCCAAAAACGAACCAGTACGATAGTAACTGGATCGCCACCAGTTCAAAAGCAGCGATATGTGGTACTTTAAAAAAACAATTTTAGAAATCTGTACCTAAAATGACGAATTTAGAACTGGTTCAACAGTATAGAANGCGAACCGAACACTGATTTTGGTAATAAAATTCAATGATTTGCAAGCGTTGCTCGTTAGTAAGTCTATTCATGATGAAATGTCAAAGCATACTGAGCATCTTTCTCTTTGACACCATGTCTGAAATCCCACGTGATCTGTCAAATACTAATGCATGAAAATCCTAACCTCAAAAAAATCACCCGTTAGTTCCGCACTAGATCTTTATCGCCAAAAACGAACCAGTACGATAGTAACTGGATCGCCACCAGTTCAAAAGCAGCGATATGTGGTACTTTAAAAAAACAATTTTAGAAATCTGTACCTAAAATGACGAATTTAGAACTGGTTCAACAGTATAGAAAAAGGGATGCAGAACGAACTAGATCTCATCTGGCGAGTTTTGAACTTGTTCGAAACTACTGAAAAAGGGATGCAGCGGGGNTAGATCTCATCTGGCGAGTTTTGAACTTGTTCGAAACTACTGAAAAAGGGATGCAGCGGGGGACTTGTTTACTTTAAATAGACTTTTGCTTGGCGGGTTTTTCGTTCCAATACGCTTTCAGCCTGCACGTCG
>NW_016215517.1:0-1687 GCF_001687245.7 Rhagoletis zephyria | reverse complement strand
GTAAACCGATTAACGAACAAAAAACAAAAATACTACGAATGATATACATACATCCCGAGCAACAGTGAGTGAATGAATGGCAGCCGACATCAAATTGCGCTATCAGCGCATCGAATTTGTAATTTGCAAATTGTTTGCATTAATCAAATCCGGTTTGTTGCCAATGCGCTCTCTCTTCAACATTTCGAGTGCACTTATTCAATTGCGGTGGTGCAGAGCTTGTTTTACCGCTTACGCGATGCTCATAAATTTACCGCAATTTGCAATTGACTTGTCTACCATGGTTGGTGCACTAATAGTTTCATTGATTTATTTGACAGACGGCAGGGTGAACGAGTACAAATACACACATACATATATGTACTATTATTTGGTAAATGTAAGAGATTATGTACATAGATACATATGTAAGTATCTACCTATTTATGTAGTGTATGTGAGTGTGTCTCCAAAATTTTACGGTTTTAGAATATACAAATTTATTTAAGCTTAGCAGTTATAGCAATGGTTTCGACGTATACCCAGAATTAAAGGAGGTTATGCCCACGCTCATTCCAGATTTGCCCACCCTTCAACATTTTTTTCTAGTTAACTGCGATCCTCTGCCGGTACGCCATGAGAAACCTATATTGGTTGGAGGCCGCGTAAAACTTCAGATCGCTTTATTCCTGTAGGAACATTAAGACATATACCAAAAATTGGAAAAAAGCCGGCCCAAAAACTTTGAAAAATGCGTCTGACCAAAAAATCAATTATCTCAGTGTTGAAAAAGCCGCACATCCACAGAGCATATGCCCTCCTCATCCTTCAAGCAAGATGTAATCGTCGATAATACTTATGGATAATCAGTCACATCAGTGTTATCTTGCTGGCATTGACAGCAATACGTTTGCTCTATTGTGATTGCTAACCTCGCGTTCCAGGCTCTTCAGCATAAAGGATATCCGATTTACCCTAACTTTGCTCCAAAGAGTGGGATTATGTTCTAATGCCAGACAAACTCTAAATACTTTGGTCAGAGTGCCTAAAAGCTACAAAACCACACCAAATTTTAACATCTTCGGGTAAACAAACTCCAGGCCACGTGACTTAAATTTATCAAAATAGGCCGGAGCTAATCTCACTCACTTCCAAGTAATCACCATTGATGCTAAGTAGCAGTTAGTCGTGTGGCTCTAATAATAATGCTGAGATTGCCGCTCACACAACATGTTATTGTTTGGCCCAACTTTTCCTCCGATTTGTGGAATGATGACTGAAATGCACTGATTGATGAAAACCACCATGAATTTATTGGTTTTTGTTAGTGAAATCACCTTGTGTGACCTTCATTCTTTTTGCCCATAAGGTTCCCACTTCATTCCACCGCACATTGTGTTTGGTAAGTTTGCATCATCCGCCAACACATTACAAGATTTTTACCGCAACAACATTTACTGGGCAGAGCTCCACAAGCATCGTGGTTCCTCAAATAGGGATTAATTGANTATAAACATCTGACTCATTACACAAAGAACAGCATCATATAAATCAACATTTCAAACTTTGTAAAGACCACCCCAAGGCGAATTTATATAAAGTGGTGTTGTTTCATCCACCGTGAGTAGCGCGTGATTGTCAAAATTTTATATTTCGCTAGTGAGTGAGTGAAAACCTGAGAGCATGGAAGAAAGCTGGAATTTGACAA
>NW_016215516.1:0-1687 GCF_001687245.7 Rhagoletis zephyria | reverse complement strand
TATAAATTGCCGGAAGGGCTTGGAAAGATACAAATCGGAAGTAGTAGTGACCGGCGGTTGCGGTCAGAAAATGACTAACTTTAGGCTGGCGAGATCGGGTCGCCCCATACCATCGCTTANGTTAATGTTTAAGACTTAACAAAGCTTACTCAATTCATAGGCTTTAGGATATAAATTGCCGGAAGGGCTTGGAAAGATACAAATCGGAAGTAGTAGTGACCGGCGGTTGCGGTCAGAAAATGACTAACTTTAGGCTGGCGAGATCGGGTCGCCCCATACCATCGCTTACAATGTTCGAAAATCGAAATAATACACCGCTCAAGTTTACGAGATTTGAACAGAGTTGCAAAAATAAGTAATTCATACAAAGGTTATTCATACATACAATTCATTTGGCAGTATTGGGATTCATCGCATTTTCTTCCATATTAAAAAATATACTTTGCGTGGCAAAAAATGCCCAAGACCGTCAGCAAAGAAAGTTATCAAAAATCAACGGAATTTTTTATGGACTTTGAACTTGCACATTATATTAAAATATACCGGGCAAATTTTTTTCAAGGAATTCTAGTTAAAAGTTGGCAATTTGNTTTGCCATTGCCTGCCGAGGGACGACCGCTGTTAAGAAAAACCGTTTTTTTTCTATATTTTTTTTTGCGATGTTGCTTTGACCAGGGCTTGAACCCAGGTGCTGATGAATGAAAGCGCGCACTGCTTACCACTACACCACAGCGGCCGATAGATAATCAGCAATACTATTTTAAAATATTTACAAAAATTATATTGTTAAAATATCACTTTACGATTTGATTTTGAGCTACTGTGTATACACACTTGAATTTATAAAATATTTTGCTACACCTATGCAATAAAACTGTTTCTTATTAACGAAGCGTGTTTATAAGGTTTTATTTAACTTGGTCATCCCGCGCAAATCGCGGACATTTCCAATCGATTTTAAACTGACTTCCCGACAAGTGCTTNTAGATAATCAGCAATACTATTTTAAAATATTTACAAAAATTATATTGTTAAAATATCACTTTATGATTTGATTTTGAGCTACTGTGTATACACACTTGAATTTATAAAATATTTTGCTACACCTATGCAATTAAACTGTTTCTTATGTAACGAAGCGTTTTTATAAGGTTTTATTTAACTTGGTCATCCCGCGCAAATCGCGGACATTTCCAATCGATTTTAAACTGACTTCCCGACAAGTGCTTCATAAGCACTACAAAAAGTGTCTAAATTATTTTTTTTTTTAATTTTAATTGTTGCACAAGTCTCTAGCAATAACTTGGCTTTAACAGATTGAAAAAATATCAATTAGTGCGGTTATAGCCAAAAAACCATATAAACAATATGCTGAAAATCGGCATTTGACTGCAAAGTTCGAAGGTCGATTAAAAAAAAAATCGAACTAACATAAACAAACGCCGTTCTTCTAATTTAGCCTCTATTTTCACCTCTCACTCTCAGAATCGAAATAACTTTTGCTAACCTGAATTTATTCCACAGTGTTATTTTAATATCTATTGCAAAATTTTGTACATAAAATAAAATAACACTTTTTAATATACAACGCTTTTATAAATCGACTAAAAATTATAAAATAAAATAATGTATAAAAAATATTTTTTAAAAACAAGCTTTTATTTAACCTGTACAATCAAAGGAATAG
>NW_016215514.1:0-1687 GCF_001687245.7 Rhagoletis zephyria | reverse complement strand
AGAAAAAAACAGTAAGTTAACTTAAAACGTTAAAAATAAACGAAAAAAAATAGAAATAAAATCAAGAAGAAATAGAATAAAATTGAACCAATATACCCACGACATCTATTTACATGTAAATATTTCGAAAATTAAATTTATGTTAATAAAAACAATAGTAAGAATAAGTTCACGAAAACATTATATTAAATTAATCTCAAAAATCATGAATTTCTAGTTTTTATTATTTTTTAATCGTTTTTTTTTCTACTACTTTTCATTTCATTTCATTCCGTTATATTAATTTTTATTTAATTGACATAAATTATTATAAGTGTTTATGTTTTTATTTAAGTATTTCATTTATTTATTTATTTATTTATTTAACAGACATAATCGCGCCATCACTAGATCAAGAGCTCCGTAATCAATTTCCAAAACGAATATAACAAATTCGAAGGCTAAACAATAGAAAAAATTGATCGGTTTTTTAAGTCACAGTAAGCATGCTTTTATTGCTTTCACATGTACATATGAAAGTCAATAATTGTGTGTGTAATTGCAGAACACGGCCGCTGATNCGGACTAAATGCTGGCATATGTACCTATACATATTTAAGTACTAGGGTGACCGACTAGGTTTTTCCAAACCGGTTTCTAACGTTTTTTTTTCTTTATATCTACAGGCGGATTTTTTATCTTAATTTTTCGAATATCGAATAAACCGGATTTTTTATCGAACAAACCAAGTTTTTTCATTTCATAAAAATCTGGACTCTTATAAAACTTTTGAGGCTTTCGAAGTTTTCAAGGCTTTTTCAAGATCAAGAGACACCCCTAAATAATTTAAAAATTATATCCTCGATTATTAGGGGATGAACAGTATATCATATTTGATTCCAATAAATTAATGTTTGGCTCTTAAACGTTTCCTACGTATTTGGTCGTTTTCTTCTCCAATTCGTTTTTTGCTTACTGAATCTGTTATAGAAATGGATAGATTTACACTTTTATTCTACCCCCGAGGAAGCTTCTTTATGACACAAGTACATTCGGAGGTTTGCCAATCTCTTCCGCCAAGGGGCAACGGTTATTTGAAAAAACTTTGTTTGATGTTGATGGAAATAGAAATGGAAATATTGACATACAGAGTAGCAGTAGACACATCTCGGCAACAACGCCATTATATTTTTAATACATTACTCATATAATTTTAGTCTAAGGAAGTGCAAGTTTCAAACGGCTAGAAAATCTCGTTGATTTTTGAGAATTTTTTTGAGACTACTTTTTCGGTTTTTTAATATAACAAGTGCAATTTACACAAACTGGCGTTGATATATTGAAATTTTGTTGCTAACGGTCTCCCGCGATTTTCTAGCCGTTTGAAACTTGCACTTCCTTAGGCTAAAATTGCATGGCAAGAAAAAAATTTAAGTAAGACAAAACACGAATTTTTCACTAATTTTTATTTTGTTTTACTTATTATCTAAAAAAAAAACTAAACAAAATCTGTTGGTAGTTTTATTAATTTTTGGTCATGACTTCATATCACCATAAGAACTTTCACTATACTATCGTCGCTACCATATCAAACTATCGAATGTGCTAAAATGATTTTTCATTTACGATACCTTTTGCATGCTGTTAGGATGATACGTAAGTTGGCAAATCATCGAATTTCTAGTCTTCTTAAAAGCAGAGGATACTG